>NW_008604954.1:1307-5136 GCF_000691845.1 Merops nubicus | reverse complement strand
AAGTGCCCTGGCCCACCCAGCTCCTCTGCTCAGAATGGCTCCAGCAGGGAAGGGGGGCAGGAGGTGCTCGCAGGGGCTGCCTGGGGCCCGGGCTCGTAGGAGGAGCAGCAGCAGAGCGGCTGTTGCTGGGCAGGAGGATGGAAGAAGAGGATTATGACAAACAGATTTACCAGGGAGCGCTTCCCCCCTGCTTTATTTTTTCCTTTTTAAGCTCAGTTAATGCAGAACACATCCACGGAGATTTCGTCTCAGTTTTCCCCAAAAAAACCCTTTAGTCTGTGATGAAGCCTGAGACGTCTCCAGCACAAAGAAGTCCTTTTTTTTTTTTAATTTTAAATTGTTAACGCCTGAAGAGAGGGGTTTAGGAGAGAACGACCTTCGGTGTCGGGTATAATCTCCCTGCACGGGGATCTCATATCCCTTGCTCACACAAATACCTACACCCAGCTTCCTCCAGAGCATCCTTGAAGAAAATGGACGAGGAAATGGGATTTGCCACACTGGCCCAGCTCGCCCAGGGTCCTTCTCTTCAGAAGCGACCGTCTCGTGCTCCATAGGCCAGGAATCCCCTCAGAGCACTGCAGCTCCCTCAGCTCTCCAGGGAATGATTTGGTCAGCTCTGTTGAGGTGCTGAACACAGAGTGCTGCACAGCCTGTGAGTGCTGTCCAGGCTGGAAAGAATTTAGGGGTCAGTTGGGAGGACTTGCCCCATGTCTAGGGGAGCAGCTCTGGATGTATTTTCTTCAGGATGCTCCACCTGCAAAGTCGTGACCTCAAACATGGTGAGGCAGAAGCCAGGCCCGATGGGCACCAGTGGTTGCCTGTAGGAGGCTGCTGCATGTCCTGCTGCTCCTCCCTGTGCCACTAAACCCCTCAGCATGGTGTGGAACCATCCACACCAGCGTGGCATCCCCAAGTGATTTTTGGGAGGAAAAAGGCACAGCAGGTACTTGATCAGGGGTGGGTTGAACTAGGTTATCTCCAGAGCTCCTGTCCAACCTCAGCTTGCCAAGATGGGGTGGAGCAGGACAACTTGGGGTGGAAAATTTGTCTCACCTGGCTCCTGGGGGAGGAATATCTGACCCCCAGTTATGCTGCAGACTGGACCTTCACGACTGGTGTGTGGTGCTGTGATGAGCTCTTTCCAGAGCCAGGAAGGTTTCCTGTGCCTCAGGTGGCCCTTTGGCAGCTCTGTGCCTACATGGCCCATGGCAGCAGTGGTATGACTGCTCCTACCTTTGTGAAGAAATGGAAGGGCAATTTGTGACCTCTTTCACTTCCTACAGGTCCCGTCAGCCGCATCTTACTCTGGATGTGATTTTTGATGTATCTCTGGAGGTACTAAAATTATGGGTCACACCATCCCAGACCACACTGCTCTCCTGTGCCTATGATGTTAATCGGACCTTGAGGTTTCCAGGAGTACCCAGATAGCTGGCTGGCTGGCAGCCCTATCCTGCCAGTGTTGCAGTTTTGGAGCCTCTGGCTTCTTGACACAGTGCAAGACACCACAAGGTGGGTCCTCCAAGCTCCATGAACAGCACATCGCAGTCAGCACCCTGACTGGGGCAGGCAGGGGCACCTCACTTTGTGTCCAGCTTGTGACCTGACTGTGGCTTTTGCCAGCTTGACGCTCTCTGTGTTTTTTAAGGAAACTGGTTAAGGCTTGGTGCCTGTCCCCCTTTCTGCTGGCAGGGCCAACCATCCTCCCCCACGCGCCGTTGCTGCTGCTCCAAGCTCCATCTGTGCCGGGGACACGGCGTCTCTCGCTGCCTGCAGGCACAGCCCAGCCTTTGCAGAGTTGCTTTAACTTTGCCCTTCTGCCTTCTGTTCACCATCTTCCAGATTCTGCCCTTTCTGATTTCCTCCACGTCGCTGTCTCCGGGGCCCCTCCAGCTCTAGGATGGTTCCTGGCCTCGTAGACAGGGGATTCCTGCTCTGGGCTGGCTCCAGTCTGTGCTGGGTGAGGCTGGAGGAAACTCGTGGTACCAAGGCGAGCAGCCTGGTAGGGTTCACTTTGACAACCCAAGCTCGGGTCGTTGTTATCCCTCCCTGGGAACCACGCAGCGTTTATTTCTTGTAGCAATCCCTCTGTTTAAAGAGCAGGTGCCAGGAAGGATCTGACTCACTGCTGAGCACAAACCCAGCCCCGTGTGTCCCAGCAGCTCTGCAGTGCTCCCGGCTGCACCTCCAGCGGGCAAACCCAGCCCAGGCACAAGATTTCCTCTCCCGCTGAGCACACAGAGGCGTGCAGATCTTTTAATGACAGCTGAGATTTGTGAGTATTGACTTCATTATTCAGTGATTAAAATATTCCGGCTTCGTTGCGACACAGGGGTGCATTAATGATTTATGGAATTGCATTTTGATTCCACACCTTGGCGAACTTTAAAAGCGGCTCGTGCCGCGGTTTCTGCTGAAACCTGGGAATGAAGTCTGAAAATTTAGTTGTTCGTTGGCTTGAAGGGTAGGAAAATGGGCTAGATGCACCACGGAGAAAAAAAATCTTAAAGAGTCTTTGAAAAGTGACCATAAGCAGCCTGGACGTGGCGTGCTCCCGCTGCCCGAGGAGGCGGCGCTGGCCCTGGGGAGCAGCATCTGTCCCACGTGTGGCAGGAACCTGGCACGTGGCTTGGCTGCTCTGGCCTTCTGGCATTCTTCGCCAGGCAGCTTTTGCAGAGTTTTAAGTCTCCTCTAATCTGGTGGGTCCTGGGAGCAGGGGGGGTTTCCAGGAGTGTTTCTGGGCTGTGTGGGCTCCTAGCCCAGCACCTCTCTCCTCCTCCCCGTGGGACGCTGCCCTGTGACCATCTGCCCCAGCAAACCATCCCAACTCTTCCTCTTTCTCCTGCGGTGGAGGAGGAGGGGGGTGGGACACAGTCACATCTTCACTGTCCCTGCAGGGAATCTGGCAGCAGCGAGTGTTCATCTCCATCCTCTGCCTCACCTGCTGGCACCAGCAAACGCTCTGAGACCCGCTCGCCCGCGTCTCTTGTGCACCATGGGGATCCCATCGATCACTTTACTCCCCACCTCTGCTCTCAGGAGGCCCCTGGGCCGTGTCCATTCCTCTTGCCCGTGTCATGAGCCGAGGGGTGGGGAGGGGGAAGCATGACCTGCTCCAGACCAGAGGGGTTGCAGAGGCGTAGGGAGAGGGGGGATGTCTCACTCCAGACGTTCCCATTGCAGGCTCTGCCCCTGAACTGATGCTGAGGTAACCTCAGCCCTGGGGACCCCCCTTTGGGTGTGCTGTCCCCATCCCCTTTTATCCCCGCTCCCTTCACAGCCCAATTAGCTGTTTGCTTAAGGTACCGCAAACCTCACTCGATAAATTTACCTAATTGCTTCACTTAAGTTAATTACTTCTTAGCCGAACAAGAAAGCAACATAATTGATGTCAAGGCACATTTGTCACTTTGATTCAGGCCCTGTCCCCTGCCCCCTTCCCTCCCCTTCCACTCAGGAGCTGCTGCCTCCTGCTCCACCTCTTGCCCGGTCCTGGGGGCGGGCAGCAGCTCCCGAGCACCACTGAGAAGCCCCGTGACCTGCCCGGCACAGCCAGGGAGCTGCTCAGCCTGGGAGTGAGCAGAGGAACCCGTGGTGCAGGCAGCCAGCACCTTTCGGACTGGAGAGGTGGCTCAGGTGAACATCACGGGGTTCACCATGGCCAAGGGCAGGGTCCTGCACCTGGGCAACCAGTGTTACCCATACAGCCTGGGAGAGGACATGCTGGAGAGCAGTCCTGGGGAAAAGACTTGGGGTGCCAGTCAGTGAGAAGCTGGACATGAGCCCCCAGTGTGCCAGGGCAGCCCAGAGGCCAATCCCATCCTCG
>NW_008604954.1:0-1153 GCF_000691845.1 Merops nubicus | reverse complement strand
AGGACAGGCTGAGGAGTTGGAGAAGAGAGGGCTCTGAGGGGACCTTATAGCACCGTCCCAACACCCGAAAGGAGCCTATAGGAAGGCAGGGGAAGATCTCAAGGGTTTGTAGAGACAGGACAAGGGATAATGGTTTTAAGCTAGAAAAAGGTAAATCTAGCCTTTAGTTTAGACATTGGGAAAAAGTGCTTTGATATGAGGGTGATAAATCACTGGAACAGGCTGTCCAGAGAGGTGGTTGATCTCCCATCCCTGGGGACATTCAAGGTCAGGCTGGATGGGGCCCTGAGCAACCTGTCCTAGTTAGAGATGTCCCTGCTTAGTGTAGGGGGGTTGGACTAGGTGTCCTCTAGAGGTGCCTTCCAACCCAATACATGCAATGATTCCATGACTTTTGCATTGCCCTGTCCATGAGGGAAGAGGTGACACCTGTGGCTCCAGCCTGCCCTGCCTGGGTGTGTCAGGAGGGGTCCCAGGAGGGGTCCCAGGAGGGGACAGCCGGCAGCCACCTCCCTGCACCCCACACACAACTAAATTCAGCTCCTGCTCTGGCTGCATCAGGCTGGGCTTTGGGGAAGGACACAGCCTCAAGTGACTCCTTTGGAGCCGTGGCTGTTTGCTGGGAGCTGGGCTGGTGTCTCTCCTGCCCAATGAGCCTGGCAGCGACTGTCAGGGAGTTTGCACCCGCTTCTTTCTTTCTGAGGTTTGTTGTGTTGTGGGTTTTTTCTCCTCCTTCCTCTTCCCTTTGCATCTGAAAGGATTGGAGGCAGTAGGTTAGCTCATAAAAAGCTTTCCCTGGGAGCGGCTGCCTGCAGGACTTGGGGTGAATTTCCCACTCCAGTGAAATCTTCCTCCCGTGACCTGCACCAGGAGGTGAACTGTTGTGCGAGAGAAAGATAATCCCCTTTGCTCACCGGGACTGAAGGCTCTGTGATAAAAGCTTTATTCAAGATCAAAGACATAGGCAGCTTTCTTTTTATTATTTTTTATTTTTTCACTGCTACCTTACACACCAGGTTTGGGCTCTGGCGGAGGGGAGCCCAGCAGTGACAGCTCCTGAGCTCATCTCCCCGGCGGCACCGGGGCCATTCTCCCGGCACAAAGAGGGGCTGGGGGCTCAGCTCCCTTTCCACCCAGGGTTCAGGTTCCTTTT
>NW_008604953.1:0-2383 GCF_000691845.1 Merops nubicus | reverse complement strand
GGCCTCTGGGCGTCCAGCACCTGCAGCAGAGAGCGGGGCGGGCAGCGCGGAGCAGCGCGGGGTGAGCCCTGGGGCACGGGAGGCACCCCCGGCAGCGAGCCCTGCACAGGACCCCCGGGCTTAGGCCTTGTGCGGGTTGTATTTGGGCTTCTTTAGACCAGGACTTTAGTCAGATTACAGATATTCACTCTTACCTTCTAAAGGCTTCCCATGCACAGGATGCATCACATCCAACACATGGCAGTGCAGCCAAGGGAGAGTCCAGGGCACTGAGTCTTATGCACCCAGCTTACCTTGGGTTAACTGGGGCTTTCAGCACAGCCCATGTCACACACTAATGCCAGATCCTCATCCCACAGCTCTGGACAGGGCTTACTGCAGAGAGAGGCTCCTGGGTTGAGTGTGCTAGCAGGAAACAATCTTAAAAGCTTGGCAGGTGCCTAAAGTTCATTATAAGCCCTAAAGAATCACAGGACAAGGAAATGCTCCAGCAGTCCTCTTCCTGTCTGTGTACCCCCAGTCTGACTGCAAGCCCCAAGAACCTCTGCTAAATTGTCTTCCTCTTCCACTGCTCTTGATCTCACCCTTCCCTCTCCAGTCTCCTCCCTCCATTCTATCTGTTCACACTCCTTCAAAGCCATATGTCATCCTTCCCCTTCTCCCACCTCACTTGCCTCTAGTTACTTCCAAAAACAGAGGGGAGGCAAGTTCAGTGGCAAATGAGCTTCTGACACCATGAGTGAGGGGAATAAGGCACCTGCTTCTGGCTAATTGTAAACAGCTACTGGCGTGCTACAAAGCTGTCTGAGCACTCTCCTCTCACAGCTTGGGCTCCGATTCCTGGGAGCCTGGTGAGCTGCTCTGACAGATGAGACAACAGTGAGCAACAGGTAACTCTGCAATGCTTCCAGCTGAAGCAAAGGTAGGCTCTGCTCTTCCTAAACTTCTGTCCTAGGTCTTGCACCAATCAGGAAGATGTATCAGCATCTTTTGATCTCGTGGATTATTTCATGGCTGCTTGGCTTCTACAAGGTGAGGCAAACCCTGCACTGAGACACGCATAAGGTACCTGCACCAGCCACCAGCTGGCACAGTCCTGCCAGGATCCAGAGAGAGAGCCACCAAATGGGGCTCCACAGATGTGGTGGCAGGGCTAAGCAGGGCAGGAATTCAGGAAGAGCCAAGAGCTGAGACACCAAGCAGGGCAGGGGTCCCCCATGAGATCAGCAGGCAAGCTCTAGGCTGGGACTTGGGGAGTTGCAATGCAGGGCAACAATAGCACAAACTTCTGAGAGCAGCCAGACCCCAAAGCTGCCACCACAGTCCCACAGAGACTGCAGGAATCCAGTCCCAGCAAAATCAACATGACACGTGGGCTCCCACCCAACTGCATGGCAAACACCTGTAGGACCAAAGCCCCAGAACTGCCCCTGAGCAGGGGAGCCTGTGGCTGTGACCAGTGGAGAGCACTCAGAGCAGGCAGGGCCCAGGAAAGAGGCTACAGGCCACAGCTTCACCCCTGCTCCAACCCAAGGACAGGCAGCCAAGGAACATCCCATGCTGGACCTGCCTGGAGGGTGCTGCCTTGGGAAGGTCGCTGGTCCTGCCAGCCAGCCCCACGTGAGGCACAGCCATGCCTGGCCCCCTCCCAGCCAGCCCACAGCCCAGTGCTGCCTGCAGAAAGGGGCAAAACTCACATCAGGCACACTCGGTGCTGCCAGAGCCACCCCACACTGTGTCACTGGGGGTATCACCTCCCTGCAGGGCGACACATCCACATCCTGCCAGGAGCTCTCTCCCTGATGTGCAAAACGCCCCCGTTTTGGCAGGGCTCGGGGCACAGGTGCAGCAGGGCACCAGCACAAGCTGGTGGCAGGGTGCTGCAAAGGGCTTTTATTGCCCAAGGTATCAAGGGTCAGGGTTGGGATGGCCACTAGATGAATGACAGATGCTCTCTGTTAACCCATCTCCTTTCCCAAAGAGAAGAGAGAGAGAAGGGAGAGAGACTTGGGGACTGCAAAACTAAAAGAGCTTTAATGAAAATAAAAATAATAAAATTAAATATGTACAAACCCAATATCAAACCCAACAGCCTGATGGCAATTACATCACTGACACCCCTGAAGCTGTGGGCAAGTCCCAGACTGGACCAACTGAATTCAGGAGCTGGATTCTGGAACTGAATCAGGAACACATGGTTTGGGGCTGAAGTTGACACAGACAGAGTTCTCCTGGGGTGTTGGCCACTGAAGGAGAGACTGACCCTCGTGATCCCTCAGCTCCACACTGAAGATGACGTCCCTGGGAGGGAATCCCTGACGGGTCAGTTCAGGGTCCCCTGTCCCATCTGCTCCCCCCACAGGTGTGACCTCTGACTTTCTGC
>NW_008604952.1:7257-40657 GCF_000691845.1 Merops nubicus | reverse complement strand
TGGGAAGAGGCGTGGGGGGGGAGGTACGAAGCCGCGCCTGAAACACGCAAAAAACTTCTGGGAAGAGGGAGCGAACAAAGTGTTTTCCCTTCCTGGGAGGGGGGCCCGGGCTCTGGTGTTTGGTGCAGCTGGGATTTCCTCAGAGGTGTTTTGGGGGCTGCTGTGGGGGTTTGCGAGCGCGGGGGGCCCTCACCGACCGGGCACACCTCCGCCTCCAGAAGCTTCCACCCTGCCCTCCCGTGTCCACGCTCTTGTCCCTGCAAAGGGGACCCTGCAGCAGCTCGGAGGTGCGGGAGCATCCCCACGGGAGGGGACACCCCGGGGCTGCTCTCCTCCATATGTAGCACCCAGCGTCGGACACCCCGGGGCTGCGCTCCTCCACGCGTGGCACCCACCCTCTGCGTGTTGTGCACCCATGGAGGCAATACATTTAAGTCTCAACTTGAGGAAGGGTCTCCAGGTTGTGCTTGATTTTGGTATTTTCAAACTTTGATTTCAGTTCAGTTTGGATTCCACACACACCCCTCGCTAATTTTCACTTACTGCTTTCTCTCCATCTATTTTTTTTTTTTTATCTTCCTATGAGAGATACCCAGGAATCACTGCACTGGATCCTGACTGCTTTCCACTCTGGGCCTGAGCAGTCTCTGTGCAGTGTTGTGAGGTTGACAGCTGGGCAAGCTGTGACTAGAAAAATGCTTTGTTGGAATTTTTCTGGCTAGCTTGAATCCTTTTGGCTTGCAAAAACCTCATGCTTGCCCTGTTTGCCCTCCTTCATGCTCTAGAGCCAGCAGCTTTTGCTTTTCTGCCTTGGCCTTGGCACTACCTTGTGGAGCTGGGGGAGCTGGGGCTGCCCAGCCCCTTGAGGCTGCTGGAAAACAGCCCCGTGTTCCCAGTGCTGAGGCCTGGCAGTGTGAGGAAAAAAGCTGTGGTGGGAATATGAAGGAAGAAGGGCAGAGAAGAGGGTGAAGGTATGAAGGCAAGCTGCCTGCCAGTCCCGGCTGCCTCCACTGCCCTCCCTCCTGCTGCCTTCAGCCTAGTGCTGGGGCCGGGGGGTGAGACATCCCACGAAATGCACCATTGCAGGCTACAGCTTTTGTTAAGTGCCTCCCAATAGCCTCTGGTGGGGTTCGTGTGCTGTGGGTATTACTGAACACCTAAATATTTGCTGCCTGTTAATGCCAAGAATTTTTTTAGTTTTATGCTGGATTTTCCTGGGCTTTGCACAATGTTCAGGGTTTACCACATGCCAGCTCACCCCATCTTGGCTTGTCCCCATCCCAGATCACCTCTTCTCAGTCCCAGTTTACCCCATCCCATCTCACCTCATCCCAGCTCACCCCATCTTGGCTCACACCTTCCCATCTCACCCCATCCTGTCTCTCCTTGTCCTGGCTCTCCCTCATTGCTGAGTTGCAGCAGTCCCCTTGTTTGTGGGTACCAAGTCCACCTATGAAAACACCCTTCCCAGGGCATGCAGAAGAAGCCAGCTGGGTGCTGGCAGTCACCTGGAGGACACTCGACCACTCTACAGCACCAGAGAGCATAATGCCACCTTTGAAACGACCCTAGTAGGATTTCCTGGAAATATTTATTATTCGAGGTCACCACGGGCGAGCTCGGCTGGAGGTGTTTGCCCCGGGGGTGCCTGTCCCCAGGGCCAAGGGGGATGAAAGCCCTGCCCTTCCCTGTGCTGCCGCCACTGAGACTGAGAGGTTTGCTTTGTTCCCTGAGCAAACAGCCCTGCTGGGGCTCGGCACTTTCTTGTTGCTAATTTAATTTGGCAGAGGCATCACCGAGGGAGGAGCCACCGGTCTAGGCACCTTCCTTGGTGTTTTGGGGGCCTCTCCAAGCACAGCGCTTTGGTTTTTTTTCCTGCGGAACACTATACCTCAGCATTTAAACCTCTCGTGGTGCTGCTACCTGTGGAGTCTCAATGACATCAAGTGTAGCAATACCATTAAACCAAGCTGAGAAACATTGGATAGACTTGAAGATACTTAGAGAGTTAATGCAGGAATATACAAACAAAATCAGTCAGATGATGGCTCTGTCTAGCCCGGCGTCCTCTTCCCTATAGTGGTCCGCAGAAGATGCTTTGAAAGAATCTAAATGCTATTTGATGCTTGACCTTGAGGATGTCTCCTGCAGCGAGGAGTTCCACGGCTCCTTCATATGCACCATGCGAAAAATGTACATTTTCGTGGGGGGTTGAACCTGCCACCTCCTACTTTTGTTTGGCATCCAGCATATCTGGGCTCCAAGGAATCATGCTTTGTTTTTCAGAAACTCTACTGGGTGAGAGGAAGCCGTGACTCAGCTGCTGGTGAATTACTGCTGCTCCAGATTATGCGTCTCCCTGCTTGGTGCTGCCCCTCAAGGATAGGAACTGAGTAAGCCCACACCAGACCAGCTCCTGTCACATCATGGGGTGTTGGTCTGAGCCCAGGCCTGGGACCAGCTAGAAATCAAATTCCACCTCCAGCCCCTGTTTTCCATCCATCCTTCCCAAACTCCTTATTTCCATGTGAGATCAAAGCACTTCCCATGCTGAAAAGCCTCCCTAATAACTTCCATTTCCTCCAAGGTCCTCTCAACCCCTAGTTTTATTTGGAAAAGACTACTCATTTTACACTGAAAATAGGAACACCCTCTTGTTTTCCCTTGTTTCATTGGATTCCAGTGGTTTATATACCAGTTTGCCCCATTACACAGCTGGGAGCTTCACTTCTGCCTTGATAACACGCAGCTGCTCCCCAGGGCTGGTATATTTGGGGTTTTCAGTGTGGTGGGAGGAGATGTGAAGTGACTGTGATCACACCTTTCTTCTCAACTGCTCGCTCTGCTCTCCAGTTGCAATTTCTGTTTGCAGACACTAGCCCAGCTTAAAGTAAGCAATGGAAAACTCTCCTCCCAGAGAAACATTCCTCTCATTTTTCCCCTATGCTTCTGCCTTTTCCCCTCCCTCTCCCCCTCCCACAAAAAAAAGCCTGCAGTTTAAGCACCAAAAATAAAGTACGCCTGGTTGCGGGCTGGATAAAAATAGCAGCCCTTGATATTTACTTTAGCAGCAGCAATGAGTTTTCCGGCTTTGGAGAACAGGGAGGCAGGAGTGGAATGGGATGGTGACCCTTGAGGGGTGGAGGACAAATACTGGGCTTGTGTTTTAGGGGTTGGCAGACTCTGTGGCAGCTGCTTCATCCCCTTCTCTTCCTCTGTTGGTGCTCACTGGGCAATGTCCGCTCTGAAAGGGAGGTAGCCCTGAGGACAGGTTTGGCTCGGCTATCCTGGTCCCACTTTGGTGCCAGTGTGGTGGTTTGGAGCTTCCCTTAAGTGCCTGGGGGTCAGTCCTTCATGGGCAGTGATGGGGGAAAGGCTGCTCTTAGGGGAAATACCCCCAAACTGGTGAGGCTTTTTTGGATGCATCTTCCCCACCCATCACCTGGGAGGCTTTTGGTGCAGCTGGGCTTGATGGGATGGGCCTGGGTCTGCTGGAGCATCCCATTTTGGTGCTTCAGGGAAAGAAAGGGCTCAGGTGTGGTGTGAAGAGTGGTCCTCAGGTGCATCCTCAAGTCCTCAAGAGCAAAGATGAGGTATGGGGACTTGAGTGTGTTTAAGGAGGAGGGAGAGTGTGTGTCTCTGCTCGAGGTGCATTTTGGTATGTGCCATGGGGTTTGGGAGGAAAGCAAACATCGTAGGTAGGGGCTTTTTGTTATTTTAGAGCTGATTGTTTTGTGTGTGAGTGAGCCTTCAGGAACTCCTTCCTGAGGAAATCCTACGGGCAGTGCTGGCGGCAGGCAAGGGGGAGAGGAGAGGAGACCTGCTGGGAGGTGGGGAAAGCGCCGGGGCCGGGTGGGTCCTAGCAGCATGATGCGGTGCCTTCCCGTCTAGGAACAGCTCAAGGATCAGTTAGGTGAAGGCTGGGGGATGGAAAACCCCATTGGTGAATGGGGGTGCTGCTCCCTCTGCATGGAAATGGGATCACTGGAGACACTGTGCTGTCAGCTCCCAAGGGCTGGATTTGTGGGAGCTGTGAACCAAAGGCAGAGAAGTGGATGATGCACAACCCTGGTGCCCCCAAGGACTGACATGAGCCCCCAGTACTGGGAGGCTGTGGCTTGTGCCTCCTCCCGGAACAGTCACTCCCAGGGCTTCCTGTGCCGGTAAGTGTTGGGTCTGATCTGCCAAGGTTGCTTTTTAGGTGAAAAAACAGTTGCTGGCTGTCCCCTCCGGCACAGTCCTTCCTTTGGCTCAGCCCCGTGATGCCAAGGAGCAATCAACCACCGTCCCTTGGTGTCACCTTCCCCTGGAGCCCAGCCAAGGTGGGAAGGGAGATCTAATCCCATTTCTTTAACAGCACGCTGCTGCCTTTTTTTTTTTTTTTTTTTTTAATTTTTCCTTCCCTTCCATAAGCCACTTCCATGGGGGAAGCTGATCCTGGAGATCTCTGGTGAGCTAATGTCCCTTAGCTTGGGACCAGGGATTTTGGCTGATGCTTTTTTTTTTAAGTGGTTAGCCAAGGTGTGCCCTTGTGCCAGGATGTTTTGTGGTGTCTTTGGAGCTTAGTTCCTGCCTCATGATTATTTGACCCTTGCTTTTCACCATGCAAAGTCTTCCTCTTCTTCCTAACCTGACCTGCTAATGAGGGCTCATCAGGGAGGATGCAGCTGGGTGCTGGGGCTTGGGCAGGGTGGCTTGGTGGGGGCTCACACACCCCTGAGGAGGGAACTGAGAGTGAAATGCAAATCGTTGTGTGTGAAAGAGGAAAAACATGCTGAAGGCTTTTCTCCTGGGGGTGTTTTGCCTTTTTGCCCCCTACAAGGGAGAGCAAGTTCCTTAATTTGGAGGGGCAAAGTCCCTCTTGGGCTGTGGGGATGAACTGGTATGTGACAGCAAGTAGGCAGGTGCCAGCTGCTTTCAGCATGGCTCGAGTGCAGCAGGGGACATAAGATCAGGAGGAGGGCAGAGCCTGTCCCCAGGAGCAGGGCGATGCTGGCTGCCAGTGAAACTCCTCCAGCCCTGTTGCCTTTGCTGCTCCTCTCCTGGCTGTTTCCAACATGTTCTCCTGAAATTGTTAGAGGAAGGATTTCCTACTTCATCCCCCAACTTCCCTCACTTTTGTGGACGATCTTCCTCATAAACATTTGCAGAGAGTTCCTTCAAATCCTTCTTTTGCTGCGATGTCACCAAACGCTGGGAACAGTGTGGGGACAAGGGGCCATTGTGGTGAACAGAGGTGGCTTGTGTTCCCAGCAGTGTCCTGGTGTGCTCTGCTCCACTGCCCGGCAGCTGCGCCGCCCAGCACGCTACAGGGGGCTGCACACCTCCAGTGGCCCTGCTGGCGTCAGAAAGCAATCCAAAATCAGAGAGTGGTTTGGGATGGAAGGAACCTCTAAAGCTCACCTCGTCCAACCCCGCTGCAATGAGCACGGACACCTTCAAATAGGGCAGGTTGCTCAGAGCCCTGTTCAACTTCAGCTGGAATGTTTCCAGCCATGGGGTTCCTACCAACTCTCTGGGCAACCTAGGCCAGTGTCTCACCACCCTCACTGTAAAAAATGTCTTCCTTCTATCTAGTCTAAATCTCTCTTTTAGTTGAAAACCATCACCTCTTATCCTGTTGCAGCAGGCCTTGCTAGAAAGTCTGTCCCCATCTTTTTTATAGGGCCCCTTTAAGTACTGAAATACCACAATAAGGTCCCCCTGGAGCCTTCTCTTCTGCAGGCTGAACAGCACCAACTACTCCCTCAGCCTGTCCCACAGCAGAGCAGTTCCAACTCTTGGATAATTTTTGTGGCCTTTTCTGGCCCTGCTCCAACAGGTTCCTGTCTCTCCTGTGCTGAGGAGTCCAGAGCTGGATGCAGCACTGCAGGGGGGGTCCCACCAGAGTAAAACAGAGGAGCAGAATCCCCTCCCTCTACCTGCTGACTGCAATGCATTTGATGCCACCCAGGATGTGATTGGCTACTGGGCTGTGAGTGCACAATGCCAGCCCATGTCTGTCCATCTTTTCATCCCCCAGTCCTTGTCTGCCACCCAGATCTTCATCCCTTCATCCCTTCATCCTTCAGCCTGTATCTGTGCTTGGGATTGCCCTGATGCAAAATACTGGGAGGGAGAGAAGTGCCACTATAAGAAAGTCTCTAATCACAGCTAGGATCTTGCCTCCAGTATTGGATCTTGCCTCAAATATAATAGGGATTTTATTATTTTCTTATTAATGTGGAAGATTGTGGAAGCAGGTTGGAAGCAGAAAAATTGGTGCCTGTTGAGGCTGTGACTGTAGCTCAAGGAAGGGGCATTAAGCCTGTGGGCTGCTATTCACAGTGCTCCTCGTCCTAGGGAGAGGGGGCAAATCAATTACATTTAAAAGCCTTGCATTTAGATTTGAATAAAATAGAGAAGGTTTTTTTTTCCTTTACACTCTACATAATTAAGCTTTAGAGCTTGTAGCCACAGGAGTTGAAGATATAAAAATGGGAATGAGGAACTTAAAGGGATCATGAGCACATCCGAGTTATGAGGGGGAATTAAAGCCACAGAATGTTAAAGATTGTGCTATAAAAATCACATCCCTCAAGGCATAAGGCAGCTGTGGATCCCTGGGATGAGGATGCTCCTTCAGCGAGCTGCTCCAGCCCTGCTCCTGCAGGCTTTGCACCTCCTCCTGCGGTGCCGCCTGCTCCCGGGTGAGCATTTCCCTCGTGGTTTTTGTTTGGGCTGAGGTTGCAGGGCCTGTTGGGAATGTGTTGCTCAAGCTTCAGGTCTGGGATGGGCACTCAACGCCCTTGCTGAGGACCTTTATACATCCTCCTGATGTTTGCTAGTAGAACAAAGTTCCTGGGCATCGCTCATGCAAGAAGGGGACTTTGGTAAGAGGACTGTGATGAAATTTCTCTGTACAAAGTGCAGAGGTGGGATGGGGGTGCGATGCTCTGGAAGAGCCCAAAGAGGAGCGTGGCTGCCCACAGCAAGTCTGTGCTGCCTTCAGGTGCTGCCTGGGCAGGTGTGCTCCTTGGGGAGGCTGGAAGCGAGAGATCCCACCACTCGTGATACTGCAAGACTGTGTCCAGAGTATATAGATGGCTTTGAGCTGGGCAAGGCCAGAGGGGTCAGCTTTGAGGGTGGTGGGCACCTGCAATGGGTGATGGGGCTGGAGCTCCCCAGGGGTTGTTGTAGTGGGGCAAAACACCTCTGTGGCTTAAGTAAAACTTGGAGCATTAAGGAAAGGGCTTGTGCCAGCCCTCATCCCCTTCTCATCTCATCTGAAGAGCTGGGCCATGGCTCTGATTCTGGGAGGTGGGTTATGTTCCAGAGACATGTTGTGGCTCCACTTGTACCTGTCTTCTCTGGGTACCAACCCCTGAGTGGTGGGTACCACATCTTGTGTCTGGTTATTAGAATGGGAAAACCATGATTCTTCCAAATGAGCTTTTTTTTAGGGTGCTCTGCAGGGAACGGAGGTCCTGAGGGCCCCACTTGGCCCCAGATGTAGAGAATCGGGGGTACAGTGGAGGACACTGCCCTTCTCTAAGGGACCGTAAATGAAACCCACTGTGCTGGATCAACTGCTTGGCTAAACACTGTGAGGCCAGGATGACAAGCAGTGGCATAGGCAACCGTTCCTCCCCACCCCCTTCCAACTCCATCCCTTGGCTCCTCTGTGTACATGGGACAGCTTCTGCACTTGCCTGAAGGGTCTTCCATGGCATTAGCTCCCTTCAGACATGAAAAAGGTCATTTAATCCAGACAGTTGAGTTCGTTAGCCTTCAGCCTTGGCTTTCTGCTGTGCTGGTGGCCCTGGCTGAGGTGGGGGATCCCCACACTTACAACTTCCTTTTTTTCCCTCTCATATCAGAGCAAGAAAGAGAAGTTGAGAAGCTGCCGCAAAGCAAATTCCCCTGTTCCGTCTCTCCAAAATTAAATTTAGAAAATATTGAAGTGGTCTGGCGGAAGAGCTTCTTTCAGGCTTTCTCATCCTGCCTGGCTACGTGTCAAACATGAAAACTCAATATGAGGAGGTCTAAATAAAGTCTGCATGTGAAACAGGAGGAGACTTTCAAAATCCTCTGAAATTCATACTTGCCCTGGAGATTTTTGCTAAATCATTGTTGGCTTGGTTTTTATTGTTGCTGTTGTTTTCCACTGGAAGCATGTTCTGCTGGAAATAGTCTTGCAATTTGGTTTTTGGTGGCGTTTCCATCAGCTGGGAACTGATTGCTGTCTAAATCGGGAAAACAGCTTTAACTGAAGACTTTGGGGTTATTTCACTGTGCTCTGAGCATTGACATCATGGTTTTGCTTTCTCTGGCTGCAAACTGCAGAGCCGAGGGCCTCTCTAGCTCATGGGAGCAGCTGAATTTATTAACAAAACATCTTGCATTTGGCAGAGGCCAAAGCACAGCTCCCTGCCTTTAACCCGGGTTAAAGGACTGGCCATGCTGACCCAACTTTGTGGTCACCTTATTGTTATTGATTTTAACAGGATAGCTCAGGCAGGGAGGTCCTTGGGAGCTTCTGCTCTGACTTGCTTCCCAGGGCAGCCCTGGGGTCAAACCAGCTTGCTCAGGGCTTTCTCCAGCCTTGGACTGGAGAGACTTGGAGGTCTTGAGCACCTCCAAGGATAGAGATGGCACCACCAGTCAATGCTGAGCTGCTTCCAAATTTCCTCCCTCTGCATTTTTTTTATCCTGTTGGATGTGCTTTGTCTCTCAGCTGCTCTACTTGTCCCAGTTTGTGTTTCTTGGCTTGCCTTGTGAACGAGGAGCATGCTTTCCTCAAGCTGCTGCTGCTGCTGTTGGAGTGGCTGGGTGGCTGTGTGAGCTGTGTGACACCTTGCAGCTCAGCTTCAAGGAGTGGCTGACAAACCAGAGCTGTGCTGCCATTCAGGGAGACCTGGACAGGCTGCAGAGTTGGACAGAGAGGAACCTAATGAAGTTCAACAAGGACAAGTGCAGGTCCCTGCACCTGGGGAGGAAACACCCCCTGCACCAGTACAGGTGAGGGGTTGACCTGCTGGAAAGCAGCTCCATAGAGAAGGACCTGGGAGTCCTGGGGGACAACAAATTAACCATAAGCCAGCAGAGTGCTTTTGCAGCCAAGGACAATGGTATCTTGGGCTGCATTAAGAAGAGTATAGCTAGCAGGTTGAGGGAGGTTCTCCTCCCTCTCTCCTCTGCCCTGGTGAAGCCACATCTGGAGTATTGTGTCCAGTTCTGGGATACCCAGTTCAAGGGAGACATGGAACTACTAGAGAGGGTCAAGTGGTGGCTACAAAAAACGGGGCATCTCTGTGATGAGGAAAGCCTGACAGCCTTGGGGCTGTTTAGCCTGGAGTAGGGATCTCCTCAATATCTAAAGGATGAGGGCTAAGAGGATGGGACCAGACTCTTTTTATTGGTGCCCAGAGACAGGACAAGGGGCAACAGGCACAAACTGGAACCCAGGAGGTTCCATCTCAATGTGAGGAAAAGCTGCTTTCCTGTGAGGGTGCCAGAGTCCTGGAGTAGGCTGCCCAGAGAGGTTGTGGAGTCTCCTTCTCTGGGGAGCTTCCAAGCCCACCTGGATGCGATCCTGGGTAACCTGCTGTAGATGACCCTGCTTTAGCAGAGGGGTTGGGTGGGATGATCTCCAGAGGTCCCTTCCAACCTCCACGATGCTGTGAAACTGTGGAATGAAAATCCAAGAAGAGCTTCGGATGCAGAAGCACCTGAGCTCCAGTGGGGCAGGACATGCCCTCGCAGGAGGGCGAGAGCATGTGAGTCCCTGCTAGCGAGCCCCCCACCCTCTTTCTTCCATGGGATAAATGGGGATTAGGGACAGGGGAGGTCCCTCCCTGATTGTTTGGGGCTGCGATGCTGCCAGGCTTGGGTGCGCCAGGACCCCGCTCCCAGCCCGGCCCCGGACAGGCACACAGCTCACTCCTTCGGTATCTTTTATTAATGTATAGAAAATGCATTAAAAAAAGGAACTATACATAGCCTAAGAGCGGTCAGGACTAAAAATACTAGTTAACAATGGTTAACAAGCGTCGATCCCATTCTCCGAGCTACGTTTTCATTACAGGGTGAGGAGGGTTGTTTAATATATTATTTATTTATATTATTTATTTTATTTATGCATTTATTTTCTTTTATCTTCCCCCTCATTTGGTTGTGTTGGTTTGTGTTTGAGTTCATCTGAACTTGTCCAAGGGATTTTCTTGCCTCCTTTCTTCCTTCTTCTTTATGGTTTAATTTATTTTTTAAAGTAATAAACACACTTCCAGGCTAACACCTGTACACAGGGGGCTGCTTGTTTGTTAGGTCTTTGTGTCACCATCCTTCTGAGAAACCACTAACACCTGGAGAGCTGCAGGCTGGGTACTAAGGCGGGTCTGGGCATCAGCATCTCCCCAAAGAAGAGCTTTTCCCACCCCCTCACCCCAAACCTCCCTCCTGGAAGGGCCAAGGAGCTGCCACCACTGTCTGGGCACCATCAGGTTTAAGGAAGGGGGAAAGTGACCCTGGAGGATACCTGTGCTACCTTTGATAGCCATCCTGGGGTGCCTGGTTGGCAGAGACAAGGATGCACTGCTTGCTTGGCCCTGGGACAGGGCCCTTTGTTAGTGGGTGTAAGCAGGAATTACAGGGGTTTGGGCGTCAGAGCTCTTTGCCGGTAGCTTCTGGTAAGGCCAAAGCTTGTGGACGTTGCTGGAGGGCACAGGGCAAGGGGTGTGTGGTCACCCGAGGGTACGGTGGTGGGGGTATACGAGGAGGGTGGCTCTGGGTCTGGATGAAAGGCATGTCCTGGCATGGAGGTGATGCACCGGGTGGGTATTTTGGCTCCTGCTGTGTTTTGGCAGGCCAGTCTAAGCCAGTTGCAGGCACAGGGCAATCTCAGCATGGGGGCACAGCTGCCAATGCCCTTACCTGCTGCACCACTGGAGATGAAAGTGGCATGAGTAGTGCTTCCTGCACCTGGTGCTTCACCTGGGGTAAGCATTGCTGTGGGAAGCAGCTAAGAGGTTGGCAAGGGAGCATTTAGGCTGGTACTGGGATTTGGGATGCCCATGATAAAGTAACGCAAAGATAAGGAGTAGAAGCAAAGGCTTCCTCCCAACTTTTGTATGCCTCTAACACTCTTCCAGCATCCTTCTGCTAAAACCCATTCACCTTTTTGGAAGGCCTGGAGTCTCTTTCTCCAAATTATTAATTTATAAATGCTGTCTTGTGGATCACATTACTAAAAGCAGCTTTTGCTTTCAGGCCTTCTTTTTTTTTTCCTTTGGTTATATTTTAGTGGAGTGCTTGGTGGCAAAGTGGGCTTGGAGGTCTGGCAGGAATGGAAACAGAGGGAAATCCAAATTGGATGAGAGATGAGAAAGTCCCTTGATGTTTCCTTCCAGGATATCTGGGTTGGAAATAAGAGGTGGCTTTGAAAGACTGTGGGCGTCCTGGGCATGCATGGTGCTCTGCTGGGTGAAGGACCATATGTGCTTCTCCTTCCTTGATGTTATTATGGGATTTGGCATCTCACAGTGGATAGTGTGGTTTGAGTAACACCTTCAAGTTTGTTTTGGAGTCTGGGCCATATGAACTGCATGGCAGAAGAGCCACTAGAGCCCAGTGATGAGTAATGTGCTGGAGCCAAGGTCTCTTGAGATGAGCACTGTGCAGGATCCAAGTTGGGTTTCTGGGAGTTTCAGGCATATTGGCAAGACTTCATTCAGTCTTAACCCTAGGGACAGGGCCAATCTTGTTCTGGTTGGAGAATGAATTCACAAAAAGGTCTTGCCCAACCGGTGGTAGAAGGTGAAGAGACTGTACTTAATCACCTGGCCAATCTGTAGCCTCAACATTAAGCACAAATTTGTTTGAAACTGCTGGCAGAAGCTTTCTCCAAAAAATTCATCAGGCAATGATGACAAATTTCTGGAAAATTGTATCTTGTAGAGGGACAACGTGAACAAGGGACAATAGCCCAAACAACCAGGATGACAGTGCTGATTTTTTTTTTTTTTTTTTTGCCTAGGCTTGGGTTATGTTATCACCAGGAGAGCAAAACCACCTTATGTAGATGTCTTTCCTTTAAACGATTTTAGCAACTGTTTAACCCAGGTTACAAAAAGGCAACACTTTGGTAACATGTTTGAGATGAAGGAACAGCATTGGAATATAGCAGCACTGGAAGGTCAGGCATTTTCTCCAACGGTGTCCTTCAGACTTGACGATGGAGTTGAGTCAACTGAGCTCTTTCATCCTGGCTACAGGACTCATAAAAGGGATGACAAACATAAGCAGGGAGAGAGGGACATATACATCAGGAAATCTATTTAGAGAATTTAGAGAATAATCAGCTTTTTTGAGGATCTTTTTTGAACCTCTTAGGAAAGCTTGGCATCTTTTGATTTTCTGTTTGACTTGTACTTTTGAAAAGAGAGGGTTCTTGCCTTCCACTTGATTGCAAATGATGTGTATTCCTTTCACCTGGGTAGATAAGCAAACAGCACCATCTGAGACAGGTGATGAATGCCAATCCTTGCTCATAGCTACAGTGCTTTTGTTAGGATACTGCTTGCCCATAAACTCTTTGTGATGTTGGGGAAAATGTTACTCTGCTGGTGTATTAGGAGGCTTCTTAGGTTTTAAACTGTTCTATCTGCTGCTTCTTGTTGGCTTGTGGGACCTAAAACAGGGCAGGTTGCTTGGGAGCATGCTACCATCTGCAACACTGGCCATGTCCTGCAAGAGATCCCACTATCTGCAGCCTCTCTGACTGACCTCTTCCTCAACTGGTTGACTTGTTGCCTGATTTGATGCTGATGGGAAGTAAGAAGAGATGCCTCATTCACATGTGAGATGTTGCTGAGCTACAAGCATCCATCATCGAGGTCAGACTGCAGCTTGTAAGCTGACCCCTTGAAGGGCTGAACCCTGCATCTAATCCTAACCTTGGGGTTAGCTATGATTTCATGTGCCAGTAGGTGGCATGGACAAGGAGGCTGCTTCTCCCACTTAATGCCCTTCTTCAGCTCTGCAGCCATGATGAGTAACGTCAGAAAATGCAGGAGCATGATCGTGAAAGAGACACTTGCCTGATTTATAAGCTACTGCAAAGATGCCTTTATGTTGCAGTCTGGAAGATGGTTCTTGAGACAAAGCAGCTTCAGTGTGACAAAATCAAAACGCAGTGTTTAGCATTTGTAATGTGATGCTCCCTTGGCTGCGAACCCAACGATGAGCTGCATTGTCCTTGGAGATGGGGATGAGTCCCTTCTCCAAGACCAGGCTGGTGACAATGCCCAGCATTGATCAGAGTCCTTGGGAGAGGAGTGACTCCATCATGGTGGTCATTTGGGCTATGTGGAGGTGGTGTCAGTGACAACAGAGAGCAACCAGAGATATCTCAAGCTTCCATTGTCCTTAAGATGGGAGAAGTTAAGAATAGGAAGAGTGAACTAATGTATTCTTCTAAGAGTCTTGAAGTACTCCAAAATCTGAATGGACTAAGCCTTCATTCTGGGAGGGGAAACAGAGAGATGGTGATACCAAGGCACTGAGATTTGAGTCTTTGTTGTGATGGTGGCAAAGAGGGATGGTGTAAGAGAAGGAAGGGAACGGGCGTTTCTCAGCTTGCACTTGTCTTCCCTAGGCATCATCATCATCCTTCCTCATGTGCACGGCAGTCCCTGAAGAAGAGCGCGTAGGCTGTGCTGGCTGCCATCTGGGCTGTGGTTCTGTGACAGCTCTTTTGGTTGCTGGTCCTTCTCTGTGACTCTTTGGTTTGGGACCAATGACCTCTGTGAGACACAGTGCTGTGACATACAGAAATAGCAGAGCAAACGGGCCCTAGACTTCAAGACTACAAGTAGTGATTTTTCTTCCAAGTCCTCTAATGTGACTGCTCTCTTCTCCATCAACCTCAGCATAATGCGGACAGATGTCATGGACCTGAAGTGGGATGAGTTCAGCTTGGAGTGGATGATGCAGGTTGGGGCTGCTGGAGCAGCTTTTGCTCCCCTGCACCCCCCATACACGAGGATGACTTTGGCTGTGGTGGGGCCAACACATGAGCTGTGGTTTCTCTAGAGTTTGCCTACACAT
Organism: Merops nubicus; assembly: GCF_000691845.1. Classification (NCBI taxonomy): domain Eukaryota; kingdom Metazoa; phylum Chordata; class Aves; order Coraciiformes; family Meropidae; genus Merops; species Merops nubicus. The sequence goes on along the minus strand of NW_008604952.1, from coordinate 26,572 downwards.
GCAGATATTCACCAAACCCTCCTGGAGTGATCTGTGAAAAATGGGGATGGGATGAGCCTTGTTTGCTCATCCTTGCATTGTCTCCATGTGCACAGTGCCTGCATGTGAGGGATGACCAGACTGTGTGCCCTTGGCCAGAAGGAGATATATGCCTCTGCCTGCTGGAAGAGTTGGTGCCTACAGGATAGCATGAAGCTTAGGGCCTCCTGCCAGGAGGAGACAGGGAGGCAGAGAGAAGATGCGAGTTCCTGGCCATAACTTGGGTGGGAATGGATGCACCAAGGTCTCTGTGGGGAATGTTTCTGCCATGAGCCCCATGACAGACATTTCTAAAAGGGTTTGCTGGCGATTTCTAAGTCTTTTAAAAAAGATATCAAAAATCTGTCTGTCTCTTTCTCTCTCTTCTTGTGTTAAGGGCCAGAGTAATGGGGTAGGGAAACTGGAAATTTGGTATTTCTCTGGGACAGATGCAAAGCAATGAGGTCTTGCCTTTCCCACGGCCTCTGCTTGTGCCATGGTTCCCTCCAGCACTCATGAGGGGCAGGTTGCTATCTCAGACGAGTAGTAATTTTTTTTTCCCTTTTCATATTATAAAATACAAACAAATGACAGAAAAGGTCAAGTGGTAGGAGGTGGGAGGGGCTTCAGCTGGCTCAGAGCTGTAGGGACCGTCGCTTCCTCCCAGAGATGTTACGGTGGTTGTAAGGCCGCATCTTCATTTCCACAAAGGGGATGGAGAACTCATGGCCTTTCCAATGGTACCAGTTAATCCCCTGGCAGGAGGGAGAGAAAGGCACAGGGTGAAGAAAGACCCTGACACAAAATTAGAATGGGTTAGGAAGGAAACAAGGCTGACCAACATAGAGAAGCCAGAAGGCAGAACTTGCTACAGCAGGAGCAAGAAATGTTTCTGCTGCCCTGGCTTGATATTTTTTTCCCCACTGCTTGAAGGCTCTTGATCAAAGTTTACATATGTATTTTTTTAAATGTAACTTAACAAGGTGCCCATGGCAAATGACCATGGCAGCCAGTGTGAGGCATGAAGTGCCAGCCAAAACGGCTTGAAGGTGGTTTCCTTTGCTCCAGCTTGTGTGGGGTCACCCCAGCACTGCTCCTGACCTTGGTGCGCTGACCACACAGCCCCAGCCCTAACTTGGGCTCACTGCCATGCTTGGTTGCACTGCTAGAAGAAATGCCAAAGGCTTCAGCCCAGCTCTGCCCTTACCTGACTGTGCCGGGACTCTCCATACTTGCCGTTGAGGTTGGTGCGGTGGCAGTTCTTGTACCACCAGGCCCCTTTGTAGGACATCGCGCAGTTGGTCACAGCAACGTCGTTGTCCCTGTCCTTGGTGGAGAAGGGGCGGCCCTGGTGATAGGTGAGGGAGTCGCCTGTGGAGAGAGCCATTGTTAGGGGTGGTGGAGCCTGAGTCATCCAGTCTTTTCACAAGGAAATTGGGATGTTCTGCCATATGTGGTAGCCTGTGAATCAACAGTTCAAGCAGCTGAAGCTCTGGGAATAACACTAAATGCTGTTGTTCACAATTGGTTCATCTGAGGTCTGCTGTCAGTTTAGGATCAGTACAGACCATAGCAGATTTTAAAAGCTGCGTGTGTTTGGCAGGTAAAATACTATATGGCTTTGAATCTGAATTCCAGCATTTCAGAAATGAATTAAATTCTAGATTTGGGCACCCCTGATTTCCTGAAGCCTGGCTCTACTACTTAGCTTCAGGATGTTTTCAGCCTCCTGCCCTCCTGTTAGCCAAAGGGAACCTTTTCTTCCAGAGGAGCGCAAGCATTAGCCTCTTGATCCAAAATGATTTGCCATCTTTTCTCCCTTTGGATAAGGAGAAGGACCTTTTGGATGGTGCATGATGTGTTAAGCCACCAAAACCACCAACCTCACCTCTGCTTCTCACTAAGGAGCAGGAGGGCTGCTTTTGGTTGAAAGAAGAGCCAAAGTGAAATATGGTCATTATTACAATTGAGTGATGTACTTACAGGAGACATTCTTAATATGCACATTGGTGGTTCTTAAGAAAATATGAAGTGGACCATGCTAGCTGTGTGCAGTCCAGCCACCAAGAAGCGTGCTAGAAAACTTCTTGGCCATGAATCATTTGGCAAATCTTGTCTCTGTTTGCTCAAGGCGGAGCAGAAGCTCTTTGGCTGGACAGCTACAAGGAGAGCTTGTGTGAGGAAAGGGAAGGAGCTGTGCCTGCAGCACTGTTACTGGCATTTTGGGCAATAGGTTGGGTACCTCATGCCCTGGGGCTTACAGTCAAAGCAAATGCTGTGTTGCATGCAACCAAGATCCCTGTCTCTTCTCTTCTGGTGGCAACTACCAGATATTGTATAAGAAAATTCCTGCATCTTAGATATGGTGTGAGGCTCCTTGCATAGTACATGGCAGCAGAGTTTTGTATGGAGGTTTGCAGTCACTGGGCATATCTATCCCATGTCCCTATTCCTGGAAACGTTCCAGGTCAGGTTGAATGGGCCCCTGAGCAACCTGATGTAGTTAAAGATGTCCCAGCTCGCTGCAGGGGAGCTGTACTAGATGACCTTGTAAGATCCCTTCCAACCCAAACCGTTCTGTGATTCTATGGTCCCAGCTAGAGGGGCTGCGGCTGTACCCCTGTACCACTTCTTGGAGAAGACACCCCCTCACTCCATCACACACTGTTTTCTGGTAGGCAAAGCCTAGTGCTGCTGCATCAATGGAGCAAGCAGGTGTGACAGTGTCCTTGCAAAACCGGACCATGTGTGGCCTCTGCGTGAGGAGACGATGTGGAGGATTTCAGATTTTTCCATTGCTCTGGAAGGACAATAAATATACCCTCCAGCATGGCATTGATAGCGAGCTGCGGTGATTGCCAAGTGAGATGACACCTCTGATGATTGACCTGGTTATTTGAACAGCAATGCCTCTAATATTTAATATCTAATCCCCAATGGAAAATTCCCTGTGTCCTTAGTGGCACTTATCAGCCTGGTTTACACGATGGACTGCAGGAAGGCAGAAAGGGCTTTGGGTTTGTCTTGCTGCTCCACACACGCAAGCTTTGATGTTGGGATTTCCGTCACTGTTTCTGACCCAGCGGTCCCAGGATTTCTGTACTACTTGCTAGCAAGGAGGCTGTACCCGAGGTGCCGTTGTAGTCCCCGATTCGCAGCTTGTAGAGGCTCCGGGCGTCCCCGATGGAGAACTTGTCATAGTAGGCGTACGCCGCTTCCTGGCCGTCCCTCATGTCTATGCGCAGCTCGTAGCGCCCTTGGGACGTGATCTTGTGAATGTTGTCCAAGCCTGGTGAGACAAACAGTGAAACACCCGGTGAGACCCAGTGCCTGGATCCAGGCAAAGAAAAAAAGCTCTAGGCAAATAAAACGGCTGTGGGAAACAAGAGTGAGGAGAGGAACCAAAGAACAGCATCACTTCTGGTTAAGTCTTTGTCTGTTCTGGCACTGGTGGGGTCTGAGCTCTCTGTTTTCACTCAGGTTTCACCTCCCCATGGCTATGAGAGGTGGGTTCAAAGCCCAAGTTCAGCTTTCTCCATGCTGCTGAAGCTGGGGGTGTTCAGCTGTGGAGCCCTGGTGCTCCTCATGTTACTGTTAAGTTTGTATACCAAAACGGAGTGTGTTTATGCTGTAGGGCTGGCTTTGGCTCACATGGAGGTTTTGGGAGAGAACACTCAGTTTCAGAGCTGTGCTGGGTCTCCCACTCTCCTCTTTCCTACTTTCTTTGGACAACTAGTTTGCTGACCAAGGCCAGGTGAGGTATACGAGACATAGATGTTGCCAGTGCAACCTGTAGTCATGCAAAGGAGGTGATAGGTTTTGGTCCATGAAGACTCCCAGTGTACCGCCTTCTCTCCTAGGAGGAGCAAATTAGGGACCTGCTGGTTTCCACTATATGCTTTTATGTGGTGTGACTTTCTAATGTGCAGAGCAGGGAATGACCAATGGAAGAAAAACTGTCCAAGGCAGAAGGTAGAGGACTCTAGGGTGACAGACAAAGAGCTGACAGCTGGCATGAGTGAGCAGCACAGTGTATGGGGAGCTTGGGGTTGGCGTATCAATGAGAGACAACCAGTTAAGATCTTACCCAGCCAAAACTCATCCTCCAAGTTTCCAAAGCCAATCCGGTAATCTGCCCATTTCCGAAAGAAGTCAGTCAACCCGTTCTGCCGCCTCTGGAAAACCTACGGAGGGGGAAGACCAGGGGGAAAATCAGTGTGAAGGAAAAGAGGAACAGATTTGTTAGGCTTTGGGGCACACAAAAAATAAAGACAATACTTTGTCTTTCCATTGCGCCTTTCAGGGGAGAAAATTGCAATGCCCATCCTGTTCAGGTTAATTGCAGCCACGCAATTAATTCCCGTGCAGATGGGGAAATTGAAGAGATGGTAGATGAAGCTACAGCTACCTGAAGGGAGTTTGTAGCCAGGTGGGGGTCAATCTTTTCTTCCAAGTAACAAGCAATAGGACAAAAGGAGATGGCCTCAAATTTTGCCAGGGGAGGTTTAAATTGGACATTAGGAAAAATTTCTTCCCCAAAAAGGTTTTTAAGCCCTGGATCAGGCTGTCCAGGGCAGTGGTGGAGTCCCCATCCCTGCAGGGACAGAAAAGTCGTGTAGATGTGGTGCTGAGGGACATGACTTAGTGGTGGACTTTGGCAGTGCTGGGTTAACAGTTTGACTTGATCTTAACGGTCTTTTCTGGTCTAAATTAAATGATTCTATGTCCAAGGCAAATCGATGTTCTAATAGGAAAGAATCAGCCTTCAAGCTTTCTGCTCTGACACCTGGTACCTCTGGTTTTCCAGCAGGTGATTCTGCTTTTGGCTGGCTGTTTCTGTGATATACAAGGGGATGCTCTGAGGGAATCCTCTGAGGTGGAAGGAGATTTCCTGGCTAAAATAACATCTGTGCTAGAAATCGGCATTTGAGGAAGCCCATTTTTATTTTGTTTCAACTATACATCTAGCAGAGATTTGTGTAATGTGTGTCAGTAAGTGTTTGACACAAATAAAATCAAAACACCAGAGCATTATTTGCTTAAGCTGTCAGTCCATCTGTGTCAAGACAAGTAGTGTTTGTGCAATTCAAAAGCCAAACAGGCATTTTCCTCTCCAGTGTTCCTGTGTGGACTCAATTGGGGTGATGCCTGACATCCTCCTACTGCAGGCAGCGTGAATCATTCCCCATGAAAGCTATTGGCCATTAATTTCGTTTCTAGAACAATAAATCAGCTTCAGTCTCGGGTTTTGCTTTCCAGAAGCACTGCAAACATGTCAAATAAATCAAAGGGCATTTCTCCAAGTGTAACTATTATTACTGGAGCGTGGGCTGTTCCCGATGGCGTGGGAAATGAAGCGTGCACTATGAAGCCTGCTGCCGTTCCCGCGCAGCGTGGTGCTTGGCTCTGCTGGTGGGATGAGGCTGGCTTGCTTTGTGATGGGGACGATGTGGGGGACAACTGTGCAGCTACTCACAATCCAGCCACCTCCATCGGTGGTCATGTCGCAGTAGACCTGCACCCGCTGGCTGAGGTCCCCGTTGATGGAGATGGTGTAGACACCGCTCAACGTGTCTCCGTTCATCAAGTGCTGGGCGCAGTCCTGAGGGTTAGCAAAGACACGACCCCCTGAAAAATTTTAAAAAAGCAGAATTTAAGCAGAGTGACACCCTTTCCGTATGCCTTGGGCCCCTATGGTTGTGGTCCAGGAAAGGTCTAATTTGGCTTCTTCGTCCTGAGTTATTCTGTGAGGCAATGGGGCTTTACATCTGCCAACAACATCAGGGGATTTAATGGAAAAAAAAATATCTGCATATATCAGTCTCCCACACGTCCTGTATTGGAAAGGTAACATCACTAAGAATGGTGAGGAATGTCAATTTTGGGTGATCTTTCTGTACTGTGCCTTAAACCCTGGGGTTTAAGCTGTCAGTGGTGTATTTAGACAGCTGTGAAAATACCAAAACTGCTTCTTTTCTCAGGATTGCCAGCTTCAAACAAGTTTTGTGATTTTACTGATTCCAGGAGAATTCTCCTGATCCATGCCCTTGGAAATGATGGTGGACTTGCATCAGGCCGATTGTCACTTGCAAACTGAGCAGGAAGTAGGCTGTGCAAGATGCTGGAGAACATCAGCGTGAGCTGCGCTCCAGGTGTCCTCTAATGAAGAAATATCTCTTTTAGCAGTCAGAGTTTAAGAGAGTTTTAACTACAAGACCCCAGCAGTATTGGAATGTTAACTCTGGGTTCAATTTTTTCTCACTTTATGCAAAAGGGGGAAATACATCCTTTTTCTTTGCTATTGGTGTTTATGGCTGATGGAGTAAATGAGTACAGAGCTGGTAGTGTGGATGTGACTTTTGAGGATGTCTTGGTTACACATGGAAAAGCTGTGAAAGACATGCTTTGTGTGCTCATCACAAGTGCAGGATACATTGTAGGGCCAGGGTACAGACCCTCGTCTGTAATTACCCACTGGGATGTATTCCTCCCAACCTTGCAACCTGAAGAGTCAGAGGCTGTCACTTTGTCTAAAAGCTGAAGATCCCCTGTACTTTCCTGTCTCTGTGGTCTGTAGCAGAAGGTCTGATGAGACAACGTTTGTGTTTTATAGTACTCAGCAATGAAAACTCCTTCAAAGACAACCACTTTGGGCTCCCCTGAGCTCTGCGGAGATTACTTGTTTCTTAATTTATATTCATATCTTTAAGAACCAAGGAGACCTTGAAAGACATTTCAAACCACTATAAATTATAAATACTGTATCTGTTTCTTCCTTTTGTCCCATCTGTATACAATTCCCCAAGAACGTTATGCAAACATGAAACAAAGAGGCCAAGCTATTAATATGTCAGAGGGACTGGAAGAACCCCAGGATGTGTACTGTGAGCAGAAGGAAGCAAAACAGTTTAAATTAAGCCTGGTTTTTGTTTTCTTTTCTTTTCTTTTTTTTTTTTTTTGTCTCCTTAAAGACAAGTTCTTGTTCTCTGCAAAGTGCCCTGATGCACTGCCAGAGTAAACTGAATCCCAGACCTGGATTTTTCACTGGGGGATGCTGCCCATGGATTGCATTGCCTCAGTGATTGTTCCTGGGTGCTGCTGTCTCATTGATATATGGTGTAAGTGGGGAGGAACTGGTGTCTTGCTGGTGCCTATCTTCATCTTAAAAGCAAATTGAATCTTTGTTTGGATGCTGCATCAGCTGACAATGGTGTCTCCAACACTGCTGAGGTCTAGGTCTGACATTTGTGTTTTAATGGAATTGATGCTCTCCTTGCCTGACGTGAGTGGGTTTCTGCTGCTTTATCCCAGATAAGAAACCAGTCCCAGGCAGTCTCATCCCTGACTCCTCAAAAGCCCCTACAATTACACTAATATTTCCATCACCTGCCTGAATTGCACTGGCTTTGTGTGCCCACCTAAGAGGCAAGAGTAACAGCAAAGCCTGATCCGTAGATGCATCAGAGAAGAAACTTTTCTTTTTTTTTTTTGTTGATGCGAGTAGTTTCTCTTATTGCTTAAAAGCTGGTGAAGGGAACTTTCCCTGTAACTGTGATGGGGGAGTTTATCTACAGCAGATTCAAAGAAAACTCTCCAAATGCACAGATGGGAGGAATTTTGGTGCACATCTTCAGGCTTCTTAGTACTTTTGAAGCCCAGTAAAAAAGTAATTTGATTCAGCCCTGAACAAAATGCACTCAGTTAAGTGCTCTGGCCTAGCAAAGCTTTTCAAAGAGGGTGAGGAGTGATATGCTTCGCATGATTTCTAATGTGAATGGGTCCAAAAGGTGGGGGTAATGGTGACATTTTCATGCCAGCTTCACTCTTGCAAATGCAAAGCACTCTTTCTGTGGGGGTTGTCATGGCTGTCCACCATTTGATTTGGAAAAGAAACCGTTCCTGTTGCTTTAATGACTCATGAATTCTCTAGAATTAGAGGGGGAGGGAAAAACGCAATTAGATAGAATCAGTAGGACAACAGTCCTGTGGATATGCTGGCTCTGCTGTCTGTGACTCCACTGGTGGTGGTGGAGATGCACCTGCTTGATATTTCCAGGGCTGCCCCATCCCTGGAAACATTCCAGGTCAGGTTGGACAGGGCTCTGGGCAACCTGCAGGAGGGTTGGACTAGATGACCTTTTAAGGTCCCTTCCTACCCAAACCATTCTATGATTCTATAATATTTGTGAATGATTGGACCATGTCTACAGCATGGAGACACCAAATCCATCTCTCCCTGCTCAGTCCAACAGCATACTTGTTGGTAAGTGTTGTTGACGCATGTTGTTGACATGGATGTGGTGCGAGTCCTCACCTGTGGTGAAAGTGGTGGAGATGGAGCTGCTCCGCACGGCGTTTTGGGCAGCTTGCAGGCGCACGGTGTACTCCGTGGTCTCAGAAAGCCCCTCCAGCCGGATCCACGTGTCCTCAGCATCCACAATCAGCTCCTGTACATGGGTCCCAGAAGGAGGTAGACACCAAGAGCAACAGATGAGAAAAGCGATGGGGAGCCTAAAGAGCAAGCGAGGAGGGAAGGGAAGCGACAAACTACCACAGTCCTTGGTGCCTGGCAGAGGAGCATTGCATGGCTGCTCACACCTCTGGACTAAGTCATGATGAGGTCAATGAATATATTCAACCTTTTGGGATAGTTTGGGTGGGAGAAAGCCAGCCGATTTGGTCACAGGATCCAAATGTTTCTAGTTTCTGTGCTCTGTTTGGGATCTGTATGCCCTCAATAAGGGACATGACTGATTGCCCAAGCATTGCAAGGAATAGCAGTGGCCAAACCTAGTTATCAGTCAGTTTTGACTCCATCAGTTCCTACCATGTTAATTTTTCTGGTCGTTAGCCAAAGCCACGTAGCATTATATCGAAGCCTTCTGCAGAGCTGTTATCCTCTGGCCGTGGCGAGCCAGTCACACTGGCAGAGAAATGAGACTGTCTTTAGTGACGTGATTCTGACAGCGTCTGTAGCAGCTCTTCCAGGCAGGCAGATATGGGCATGCTCATTAAATAATCCAATATATTGCACTGCTTGATTAATTAGCTGTCTGTACGTATCTTCCTTTTTGTGAGAAGGGCAAATGGCATTTTTAGAATCTTTGTTTGCCAGGGAATTTTCTCCTGCCTCAGCTTGCTTGAGTTTCACAAGTCATGAATTTCCCCTATTCCTGCAAACTTTTCAGGTTTATCTAAACTATTGCTTATGCAGAAAGTAGCATCTACCCTGCTGGTCTCTCCCTGAACTAGTGAGCATCGTACTTTTGATTCATTTGGTTTCTCTTGCTCATGTCTCCACAGTCGTGTGTCATTTGCTGACTTAATGAGCCTCTTTCTTTGTGAGGACTCACTCACCTTCCGGCTGCCATCGGTAGTTCTGTAGGTCATGATGTAGTTCTCGATCTCTCCCAGGGGAGGCACCCAGGAGAGCAGGGCGCTCCGCCGAGTGACTTCACTGGCAGTCAGATTTGTTGGAGGATCCAAAACTGCAAGGGTGGATAGAGACCCAGGGAAGTGCAAGTTCTCACACACAATCCTTTCAGCCGTGCTTCCCAACCCAGTGCATTGGGATTCAACCTTGCAGCCCTCAGCTACAGCCCAAGATTCATCCTTGCCCTCAGTTTCCAGACCTCACGACCCATCCCACAGCCTTGAACGGAGCTCTACAAACCTTCTAAAAGTCCTCTACTTGTGTCCTCTCTGATGGGTAGCATCATGAGAAATTCATGTGCTATGGGGCCCATCAAGCTTCTTGTAAGCAAAATGGGTTGTAGTGCTCTCCTAGGCTACAGCCTTGAGCAAGAAAAAGGCCTGGTCAGGGGTCTTCTTGGGAAACCACATTCAGGGGAAATCAAAGAAAGGGGTGAATGGGTGTTGAATATGATGGTTGATACTTCTTGTGATTGGAATTCTGTTCCTGTGTTGTGCCCAGCAGTGGTATTCGGGTGTTCTTTTGGCACACTCACACGTGTGTGACAGGAACTTTGGCTCAGTCTTGCCGGTTGCTTTTCCTGGGATGGATGTATGGTTAAATGTGCCTGACTGACAGTGGGGGAGGTGATTGTACGTACGAGTTGTGAAGTTGGTGCTGATGGTCTGGCTGGTGAGAGGCCCGCTGGTGGCATACATAGAGACTGTGTAGGTGGTACTGGGCAGGAGGTTGGTCAGCTGGTACTCCTGGCTGACTCCATCCACGAGAATTGTTTCTCCTGCAACTGCAAGCCAAAAGAGATGAGTTAGAGTAGATGTTCAAGATGGTTCTCCAAAATGTGTCTGTCAATACGACCTCATGAACAAAACCATATTGCTGAAACACCATGAGCTGCCGTGCATCAGCTGAGCTATAATGGTAGTGTTCGATCTGAAGGATGGTCTTAGTTTTTCAACAGTCCCTATATTTGCCTGATAACTTCTTTCCCTTCAGTTGTGGGTTTCACTGACTTTGCCACACACTAGGTTTCTGTAGGATGGGTGCTTTCTTGCCCCTGGGCTGCTGCTGGTGGGCCAGTTAGCAACACAAGAGGACCCCAGTCCTCTCCTGTGCAGATTGCCATGCCACTGAGGCCTGGTGTGGGGCAGTGGAAAGCTTGTGCCATGGGATCTGAACAGGAGGATCTGGAGTTTGGGGGTGGTGTATATCCCTGCCACCCACCACCTGCTGCCCTCCCAAAGCAAGGGCTCCTTCCCTATTCCCTCTGTGGAGGGCACCCACCAAGCCCTGGGCTTTGGGACGGGGGATAGGTGGGGGTGAGCTGAAATGGAGACCCAGTGTACCTGCATGGTGGGCGAGGACGAGGACGTAGCTCTCCACCTCTGACAGCGGCGGGTTCCACTGCAGCAGCGCCTCGGTGGGGGTGATGTTGGTGGCAGTGACCCCCAAGGGAGCATCCATGGCTACATGGGGCACAGATTCAGACAGTCAGAGGCACTGAGAGACTGGGCTGTGAACTGGAAGGGCCCATTGCTTGTGGTCCTGCCTTGCTGCCCAGGTACATGTGCCTGCAGAGGAGTTATTGCTGCCCTAGCTGGAGAGCAGAGATGTCACACCTTGTGCTTGCAACTCTGCTACCTGGGCTGCTCTTCCACTGTGTTCCTGTTGCACAGCCCGAGATGTTAGGCTTTTTTTTTTTTTTTTTTTTAGGTTTTGAGGAGTCTGGGGATAGCAAAGGGTTTAATTCTTGCAGCAGATGCTGTTTGAGTCAGGGCTTCCCTAGGGATTATTTCTGGAAGTCTGTACTCCCTTTAGGAAAGGTTGTCATGGTTGCCCAACATCCTATCTCTGGCTTGCCTGTGCCTGGTGCTTTACCACTCCCCCCATGACTATGCAGGCATTGTTGGGAAAAGCTTTGCTTAGACATACTTCAAAAGTCCACACTAGGCCTTTGTGAGCTGCACTTATCATCTTGAGCTTGCATCAGGCTAGTGTCAAGTCCAGCTTGCTCTCAGCTGCCTGATCACTAGTACAAGCAGGGATTGACAGGCCAGCCTGGGTGTGGCCCTGGCCCAGTTTGATTGCTAGCGGCCCACCAGGAGCTCCTTCCCACCTGTGTGCACGGTGATGGAGGCCACCTCGCTCTCCTCCCGGCCCCGCACGCTCTTCATCCCGATCTCATACTTGGTGGCAGGCTGCAGGTGGTGGAGGGCGTGCTCGGTGGCATCGCTGGCGATGGCGGTGCTGTCTGTCCTCCCTGCAGGGGGGGAGTCAGGAGCTTTGGCATCAGGGCTGGCCCCGTCCCTGGGGTACAGGAGGTGCTCAGGAGGGGAGGGTGATGCCACAAGCCCTCTCTGGGGCTGATACTGGAGGTGACTTGGCTTTGTGCCTGCAGGTACACACACCTGCAAGACCATCACTCTGCTGGCTCAACCTGATCAGCATCAAAGGCAAAACTGGGTCCAAGGGAGATGAGCTGAGTGAAGCAGGTAAGGGAGGTGGGATTTCAGGATTGAGCCCTGAATTAACCTTCCCTAGGGAGGGCACACTGCAGAGGGTCACGCTCTGTGCCACTCTGTGCTGAGCTGGCCCTTGGCTGCAGTGATCCCTTCCCATCCTTGTCCTAGATACCCTGTTCTCTGTCCCCACAACCTCTTGGTCCATCCCAGGTATTGGTGGCTTTGCCCAGGGCACCGGGATGCTTCCTGGGGTGAGGATGACCTGGTGGCTTGCTCACGCCAGTGGATGGAGGAAGGGCTGGCAGCTGTGAGCTCAGGGCACGAGCAAGAGCGGTGTGACCCGTTACCTTCGGCAGCGCGGTAGGATATTCTGTAGTGGTCGAAGGCGGCGATGGGAGGGCTCCAGTAGACCGTCATGGACTCCTGGGTGACGTTGCCCACCCTGAGGTCCTTTGGCGCATCGATCCCTAGTGAGATGGAACAGAAGACAAAGCTGTGGGAAGCAGGTCTTCTCCCCAACCCCTGCCTGCCCTCCTAACGGGGTCTCTGCCCACTGGGGTGAGGGTCCCATGGTACCTGTCATGATGGAGCCCACGACAGGCTCAGAGCTGATGGTGCCGTGCACGGCCACCAGCGACACCAGGTACTCGGTGGATGGCTGCAAGCCCGTCAGACTGGTGTGCCTGCGGGTGCCCTCGAGTGTGATCTGCTGTGGCTCCTCCTCATCCCGGGGGCTGTAGGTGAGGATGAGGCGGTCTGCTGGTGGGGATGGGTCGCTCCATGTGACATTCACACTGGAAGATGTCAGCTGGGAAAAGTGGAGCTGTGTGATGGGCCGGACCCCTGCAAGATGGAGAGGGGAGATGCAACCCCAACTATCTGCAGATCCCAGCCTCCGTGTTGTTCCCAGCGCTTCTGTGGGAAATAGCCAAGAGAGGTGGCAAAGCTGGAGCTCTGGGCTCTCCATTGATCTGAAACTGTGTTGGGATCAAGGAGGAGGAAAATGGTGCTTTTCTCAGATCTGCCTGTAAGGACTCTCCATCTCAGGGCCACGTGGTGGGTGATGGGGCTGTCTCACTACCGATGATATGTGTTGTCTGGGCTTCTTAACTGCAGGCTTTTCGCCTAGAGGTCCTTGTGAGGCCCCTCAGGGCTTCATTTCTCCTTCTTTTGGACATGCAGGCCACCCTGTCCTCCACAGAGGATAGCATGTCCATTCCCCCAACCCTGCCTTGTCCTTATAGGAGTCTCCAGCCAAGCAGGTATGCTCAGTGATGCTGGTGAAGGGGACAGTGCCCCCACGCTGGCAGGGTCATCCTCCTTCTGAGGTAAACAGACCTGCTACTATGTGGATGCATTGCCCCCAGCTCTCATCCCTGTCACCACCTTAAGACTTCTGGTGCTGGGGAGGCAGTGGGCTGACAGAGCTGCCAGCATGGGGAGATTGTCTGTGTCCTTGTCCCCATCCCAGCTTGTCTTTCTCTACCTGTGAAGGCATCCACGGTGGCCTCCAGGCTCTGCTGGCGTCCCCTCTCGGCAATGATGGAGATGGTGTACTCTGTCCCAGGCTCCAGCTCTGCGAGGGTGAGCTGTGACTCGTCCCGGGGCACCGTCACTTCAGAGGCCATCCCCGAGGCAGGGGTGAAGGTGATGCGATAGTGGTCGATGGGACCTGTGGCTTTGGTCCAGGCCAGTGAGATGGATGTCTCTGTGGAGGCTGTCACTAGGAGGTCTCGGGGGCTGTCGAGCTCTGTGGGAGAGGGTTGGTGCAGACCTTTGTCCTCATGCGTGGACCATCCTATGGGGATGTCAGCCATAGGAGCCAGCTGTGTTTGGAGCACACAGTGGGGCCCAACTCACCAGTCCTGGCGTTCATGGTGGCTGGCACACTCTGCTGGCTGTCCATCACGGCTGAAATCCCAATGCCATACTCTGTCCCCGGCACCAGATCTGCCAGGGGGTGCAAAGGACATGAAGTGGTGTGAGAGCAGGGCCTGGCTGGGTGGCCTTGGGGTGAGAACTTCCTACCTCCCATGGCTGGGGACAGGGACCATCCTGAGCTTCCCTGGGGTGACCAACGCTCCCACAGGTCAGCAGTTCCTCCACGCACTGCAGAAGATCTGGGTCCTTTTAGAAAGCCCTGTGGATGCCTTTGGACAGGGAATTTGGATTATTCTAGCTCAGAAATAGGCAATTTTTAAAAGTTGTTGCTGAGATCTGTTTTAATTGCTGGCATCAAAATAGAAATTGTGTGTGTGAGTTGAGATGGGAATGATAAAGTAGCTATATTTGTTTCCAAAGTGATTCAACATCAAATATTGTCACAGGGCTGCTATCTCGAAGCGAAATATATTATGCACAGTAAATGAGATGCACATTAATTAGGAAAGGCGCAGTGCTTCCGGAGCCGAATCAAGCGCCGCTCATTGGAGTGGACGATTCCTGAGGTGCCTCTCTCAAGGGACGTGAGAATCCAGCTCAGCCAGCTCCTTCCCCGTGCACCTCTCGCTGATCCCTGTTTTATCTCTGTGGGACATCTCCTGCCTCTGCCTGTCACTTCTGCTTGGCTGCTGGTGGCTTTATTCCCCTCCTCCCTGCACATTGTGATCTTTCCCACGGGGTCAGAGAAAGCCATAAACCCTCCAGCCTGCCCTCACCCTGCCTTGTCCCGGGGCAGCATCTCCTGAAGCCACCAAAACCTTCCTTGAGAATCCAGGAGGGAGGGAAACCCACATGCCCTGCTCCTCTCCTCTTGCTACAGTGCAGTCTTGGTGCTGGGGAGGGAGATGGACCCCCTTCACCCCTGCCCAGTAACTGTCAGAAGTATCCTGGAAAGGAGGAGAAGAGCCTGGGAGAAAGAGGGAGGAGAAGGAAGAATTGAGCAGGAGCAGATAAAATGATGCCTTTCCTCTCCCATCTCTTTTAGGCAGAACAAAATTACAGATATTTCTGTGCAAATGCTGATTTTGAAGAGAGACATATGGGGCAGGACAGGGCTTGCTGTGTTTTTAAGCTTTAAGTCTTTGATTTTTTAAGCTCTGCTCAGTGCCGTTCCTCACTGTATTTGCTGCAGGCAGATGAAGGTATCTGAAGAAATCACTGCTTACTTTCATGCCAAGGATTCCACTAGGTCCTTGGTGGCTGGAAACCCACCCCAAAAGGCTTTTCACCATGTGCAACAAGACTTTGGAGGACGTGACTATCATGTGCATAATGGAGCTACGGGAGGGGCTTCCACAGTATGGCTGTCCTGGCTTTTTTTTTTTTTTTTTGCCAGCAGAATGTTTTGTGGGTTAATTTCTCTGATGATCAGATTTTTAAAAGAAATGTGCTTATTACATAGTACCTTGGGAACTAGAAGCAATGCACTTTGGTGATGATGGAGATGCACTGTATAAAAACTGGTCTCTGCTATTGCCTTAAGCCTCTGCATCTCCAGAGCTTGCTTCTGGGGGTTTCCGGTAGCCCTGCCCGAGTCTGGCAGAGACTTGGCAGGTTTTTTTTTTTAATTTTTATTGAGAAAAACAAGAGCCTTCAGGCTGCCACATGCTCCAAGGCAGCTTGGGCTCTGTCATTGCAGTTTGAGTCACTGGGGCAGTATTCTACCTCTGCCCCAGAGGGGGGATTTGGTCCATTTTTATTGCTCCTTCTTACCTAGAGAGGCAGTAAATGTTCTAGAGGAAAGCCAGCAGGTGACCAGCACTGGGTCTCTGATCTCAGCCCGCTCCTCCAAGCGTGTCCTCATCACGAGTGCAGCAGAAACTCTCCTTAACATTTTTCTTTCTTCCGCATACCACATTTTTCAAGCTAACTACTCTAATAGCTTTCCTGCCCTCCAGCCTTTCTCGTGACTCGGTGCCACTGTGCCTGCAACCTCACATTCGACTTTCCCACTGAACTTACTCCTCCAGTTCTATGTGGCAGAGATGCCTGATCCCTCTTTGGGCTGGGGAGGTTGCAGGAGGGTAAACAGAGTCAGTGTGGAAGAACCTGTTATCCTGCTGTACTGAAGAGCTTCAAGCTGAATGAGTGATCTTTTTTGTATGTGTGTAAGTCTGTTCTTTGTTCAAAAAAAAAAGTCACAGAATAATAGCATTGTTTTGGTTGGAAAAGACCTTTATGATCATCAAGTCCAACCGTTAACCCAGCACTGCCAGGGCACCACTAAGCCATGTCCCTCAGCACCACATTGCCCTGGCCAGCCTGGTCTGGGGCTTCACAATCCTTTAAGGGAAGAAATTTGCCCTCATGTCCAACCTACCTCACCCCGAGTGCAACTTGAGGCCATTTCCCCTTGTTCTAACACTTGTTCCCTGGGAGAAGAAACCGACCCCCACCTCGCTCCAACCTCCTTTCAGGGAGAGATTGAGAAGGTCTTCCCTGAGTCTCTTTTTCTCCACGCTCAACCTCCTTTCAGGTAGCTGTAGAGAGTCATAGGGTCTGCCCTGAGCCTCTTTTTCTCCAGGCTAAACCACCCCAGTTCCCTTAGCCACTTCTCACAAAACTTGTGCTCTGGACCCTTCACCAGCTTTGCTGCTCTTCTTCGGACACGTCTCAGCACCTCAATGTCTTTCTTGGAGTGCCGTGTCCAAAACTGAACACAGTATTCAAGGTGCAGCCCCATCAGTGTTGAATACAGGGGAATGATCGCTTCCCTAGTCCTGCTGGCCACCAGAGCTGCAAATCCAGCAGGCAAGTAGCTGTGACTGAAAAAAAGGAAACCAGATCTCATGTGGTGCTTCACTGTGTTGCTGCAAAAGGTGACTGGGACTTTCCTGGCAGTGGGAGGTGAGTGGTGTTTGCAGCCCCTGGTGGCACCCTCTGTACTGGCCTAATTAAGGTACCACTTGAAGGACTTGCTCAAAAATAGCATCCCTGGATTTCAGTCTGCTTTGTGCCTTATTTGGGAAAAGGCAATGAACTTGGGCAGCCTAGCTTCCCATCACTGCCTACGGAGCATCAGCACCTGTGGCTCTTTCCCAGCAAGGGAAAAATAGAAGGGTGAAATAATGTTTTCCTCCAGATCAGCCTAAAAAGGCCTCTTTCTCACTTTGCTCCTTGCAAGTTTTTTTTTGGCCCCTGAACAGAGCCTGGCTGGAGGTGCATCACTTGGAGATACTTTGCTTGGAGGTGCATCGCTTGGAGGTGCATTGCTCAGCTTATGGGTAATCAGCGTCCAAACCCAGACGCACAGAAGAAAAATGAGCTTTGTTCCAAGGAAAAGTTTCTCTCTGGGAACTGGTAAACTCCAATAACAGCCTCAAATATGTGCCAGCGTAAAGGCACCTGAGCATCGGCACTGGTTTGGGCTCTCCATTGCCCTGCCCGCTTGAGAAGAGGAGGAGGAGGAGGGGGAGGAAGGGCACGTGGGTGCACGCATACCTGCGAGGGTGGCTCGGGTGGTGGGACCGGTGTCACGTGGCACCAGGATTTCGTGGTAGTGCTCCCCAGCCAGGGTGCTGTAGACCACCCTGTAGCTCTGCGCCTCGGCCTCGCTGTTGTCCCAGGCAAGCTCGAGGCTGGCGGGCGTCCGCGAGCCCACCCGCAGGTTCTTGGGGGCATCGATCTCTGCGTGACACAAGGGAGAGAGGCACCGTCTGAGCGCCGGCGTGGGGAGCGCGCCCCACGGCCCTGGCACGGCTGGGCGGCAGTGGAGGGGTACCCGGGGAGATGTCTGTGAGGCCTCACGTGCGGTCCCTCCTCCCTGGGCCATGGCCCTGCAGGTGGGGCTGGGGCATCTCTCTCACCTCCGGCTCTGCACAGATTGGGAGATGCCACTCTGAGACTGACCCGAGTGCTGGGGCATTCACAACACCCTTCAGTAAGTTGCTTCAGGAGCTAATTGCATGTTACTTGAAAAAGAAAAGTTTTCCCCCCATATTAGAGTAAGGGAAACTGAGGCAGTGTGCATAAGAGAAGAAGGGCTCTGCAGCAGTTGTGTTGGCATCTTCACAGGCTCTTTCATGCTCAGACATTGCCCAAGGGGTTTGTGTATTAGTGCTGCTGAGGCTGTGGACTGTATCTGCTCTGGTCAGCACCATAAACCTCTCCTTTGAGCAATGGGTTAGTGCTGGGCAGGGGCTGGGCGCCAGCAGACTGAGGGTAATTATTGGTCCTTGATGGAGCTGAGTTTAGTGGGGGTGTTTTTTATGTTGCCTTTTAGAAATAAAGCAAGGAAGGCCAACGCAGCAAATCAGTCGGGGTGAACATCTCATCCGAAATATTTATCTATAGAGATATATATACACACACAATTCACACACCGCAGTTACTATCGTAGGAGCCTCGTATCCACCAGTAGCGTACATGACAAGTAATTTATATACCATAAAGCAGCAGTGAAATACATGCTCTACCTCCTCCTTTATGGCATGGTAAATTAAACCTGTTGGCGATCTGCAGGTTTAACTTTAATTAAAGTTTTACCGACCAGGTAGGGTATTCAGAGAAAATATAAGATAACCACGTTTCTGACTGGGCTGCTTTCAGCTGCTTAACTGCTGATTCCTTGGGCAAGGCATCTGCCTTGGCTCTCAGGGCTGAATGGGAGCCAGCATCACCTTGAATTCAGACCTGTGCTCGCTGCTTTGCCGCTTTTGAGAACTGCACATTGATCTTCGGGTGCGTAAACGGCTGGGATTTAAAGTTTTAGCTGTGAGGTCAAGCTAAGCTGTGGGTCTGAACAGGCACTGGAGCTGATGGGGATGTGTGTCCCAGGCAGCATCAGGTTCAGCTTTGATGCTGCAGCAGGATGTGGCCAAGGCAGGGTTTGCTGAGAGGTTGTCATCTAAATGTGGTTTTTTGAGTCATCTTCCTGGTCGTGACCATGTGAGCAGCCCTGTGGGGTACAGGGTGTGAGGAAGACCTGTCACACTGGAGATTTAGGGACTAAATAGAAATATAGGCACTAGTGGAGTGAGGTCAGAGGGTGGTTTTGGAGTGAGGTGAATCACTTGCTCTGCCTTGGTCTGCACCAGTACTGCAGCAGGATGTGAGGCACCTGCATTCAGGCGTCTCCATTCAGACCTTAACCATCATGTTTTCATTGTGCTGCTTCCTCCCAGTACACCGGATTAAACCCCAGCTCACTCATGCCGGGGCAAAACCAGGTACCACTAAATCCCAGATGCAAAAAAACCCTCGATTGGGCTCCAGATATGCAAACCCCCATGCTCGCTGGAGGACAGCCCATCTGCAGACTGCAGCAAGCCATCTGCCCGTGCTTGCTGGAGGCTTAACCATTCACTCCGGTTCTCCCAGCAAAGCCAGTTAGCTACCTGTGGTGAACTGGGCGAGGGCTGGCCGGCTCTCGTTGGCACCCCGGAGGGCACTGACGGCGAGGTGGTAGCGGGCGCCGGGGCGCAGGGCCTGCAGGGAGTACTGGCGGAGGGGGGGGGGCAGGCGG
>NW_008604952.1:0-7226 GCF_000691845.1 Merops nubicus | reverse complement strand
CCCTCCCCGTCCGCCAGCCCGTACTTCAGCAGGCTGGCGTCCACCTTGGCGCGTGGCGGCGTCCACTCCACGAAGGCCACCGTGTCGGAGACGTCCCGCACCAGGATCTGCGTCGGGCCGTCGATGACTGCGGAGGAGAGGGGGAAACGGGCACCTGTTATTTTGGGAGCGTTGGATGGGGAAAGGTGGCAGTTTTGGGGGCACCGAACTTCAGGGATGCTTCATTCCGACCTCCAGAGTGGCCTGAATTAGCAGCTGAGGAGAAGGCAGAGAGGTAGCATGGGCAAGAGAAGTGACCCCCTGCACCAAGGTACTCAGGGGATTGGGTTCTGCTGGGTTCCCAGTTCCTTGTCCCAGTCTCTTGGCTATTTCTGAGCCCTCTCCACTTTATTGATGTCTCTCCTGAGCTACGGACAGCAGAGCAGGACTCAGCAGCTCTTCCCATCAATGACCGTTACAGCTGTAATGCAACTCATGCCCTTCTCTTAAACTGGTTATTTGCAACAATTCCTTCCTAGCTTTTTCAGGTGTGAGCTCTCAGGATAAAAATTCCTACGTCTGACTGCGGGCTGCTTTCTTTGCTCCTAAGTAACTGCTTCTACTTTGTAATGCATTGAGAAACATACAGTTTTCCTTTGTGCCCAGCTCTTCGAGCCATTCAGACTGCTTTTATCGATGGTCTCCTTCCACTCAATTTACTCTTTTCCAAATCTTTCCATCACTGGCAAAATTTATCAGCAATGATATAATGTCTTTTGAAAGGCGTTGACAATGTGTTAAATAACATCGGGCCAAGGACTGATCCAAGCATTGAGAGCTGAGGAACATTTCTAGAAACGTTCCTGCTTCAGTGCCAGCTCTTGGTTTGTTATAAAGTTGGGGGAATAGCTCGTAAAGCTGTTGATGTCTCAGCCGTGGGGAGAGAGGAGAAAACGCAACTGTTCTGGTGAGTCTTCTTCACTAGCTGTGTGTGGGGCCATGGTGGCTGTCCACCAAACCCTCTCAGATAAAGGCATTTTAGCTAAATTCATACCGGGGGTCTACTGGGAGACCATTTTGGACATTTCTGCTTTCTTTTGCAGGGAACTGGGCTCTTCCCTCCTCTGTATCACCTCAACACTTCATCTCTGGAAGTCACAAGCCCAAGCCCAGGTTATGGATGCTTTGCATCCAGCAGGACCTAACCACTGCATGGATGGATGGACTGGCCATCACTCCTGTGTCATGGCAGTGTTGATGCACAGAGCCTGCTGGGTAGCTCATTTTATCACTTACGTGATCACAAGGTGGGTGAAAAACCCCGTGTTGGTTCTATAGTTCAGGCTATAGTGCACAGAAGTACATCTAATAGAATGTATAGATTAGAAAATTACTACGTAATGAGGATGTGCTGAATGCTGCACCCCAAGGTGGGTGAGATGTGTGTGTGCAGGAGTGGGAAGGTTCAGGGAAGGTTAGTAAAAGAGATGTGGGGGAACTGGGAGCAGTGGGTTGAGGTCTGGGGACAAAACAGCAACAGAGAAGGGAGGACAACTGAGAGATGTGGTGTTTAGGTAGGAGCTTGGCCAGGACCAGGTCACACTTATCAAAACCCTGACTCTCCAGCTACCTCATGTTGTCCAGTCATCCAGGTGATGCTGGGGAGCACCGAGTTCTACTTAGCCGTGCAGCATGAAACCATGCCTTTGCCACTTGATCCTGGCACGAGGTGTTGAGGCAGAATGAGCATGATGGGGTAAAGCTACAGGGGTGCTGTAGAGGAAGGCAGACAAGTCAGTGCGGGGATGGCGTCATGGAGCAGAGAGCTGGGAGCCCACCACTCCATCTGTGCTTCCCTGAAAAGGTCAGCCACTGAGTTTGAAGTGCCAGCTTCTCTTTTTAGTCTTTCCTGATTTCCTAGGGAAAGGAGGATGTGGGCTTGACCAGGAGATGTCTCTGTTAAGCCATGTCGAGCTGAGCATGGAGCCAAAGCAGGAGGAGAGGACTGTGCCGAGGAAACTCAGACTTGCAGCAAGCTGCTGCTGGTGGAGCAACACTTCCTTCACTCTCAGCATTGCCACAAATTAGGAGCCTGGAGAGAGTATCACCTCCTTATAACCCTCCAGCAGCTATTTAAATGCTGTTTCCATTTGCAACAGCTTGGATGGAGGTAGACGTCTGCCTGACTGCCAAGGCAGACTGCAGCAGATCTGGCATGGAGAGCCACTTCTCAGTGAGCTCTGCCCGTCGTCACATCTCTGTTGAGGAGAAGACCCAGCTGAATTTCCTCTAGACCAGAGGATGGACCGGTGACTGGACGAACAAATTGGTTGGGAAAGGATCTGCCTTTTCTTTCGGCTCCCTGATTTACCTGGACTGGTGGGAGTAGAGGGCATTTAGCGGCACAAAAGCAGGTGGGAGTTTTAATCTATTATATATAAATAGGCAATACATTTATAAGATGTTTCTTGAGGACATCCAGCCTCCAAAAAGTGGGATTAGCAGAGAAGAGGAATTTATCCAGCTGTAGAATAAAAGCAGACCTGAGCCTTTGCTCCCAACCCCATTAACCTTGCCATGGTTTCTGTGCTCGCAGCAGTTTGGGAGGGAGAGGGACAAAACACTGCACAAAGAATCTGTTGCTGTGATAAAACTGTAGCTTGGTCAGTTCGGTGGTGCTAGTTTTATCCCTGCCCATGCAGTGCCAGGCAGCTCTTGCTGATGGGACTTATTTTGGGGCCCAAGCCCTGGGCACTGCTGTGCTGCCCAGGGTCAGGCTCACTCACGGGTTGAGACGCTGTCGGAGGTGGGAGGGCTCCTGGCTTGTTCCTTCAGGGCCACCACGGTGACAGTGTACTCTTCCCCTGGCTTCAGCCCTGTCTGGTTGAAGGTGGTGACGGTGCTGGGGAGCTGGGCGATCACACCACCCTCGTTATTCTGCCAGGAAGTAGAAATAAGCATTAAAAAAACCCCAAACCCAAACCAGAAAAGGTGTTTTGGGGTGACTGGTGCATGGTGCGGAGGTGCTCCCTCCATCACATCCTTCCACACCCCATCCTGAATCCCCAAATTACACCTTTGCCCTGGCACATCCCACCACAGAGGTGCAGAAATCCAGGGTGAAGTCACCCAACAAGCATGGAGCACCCACATTGTTGGGCTGAGAAATGCTCCCCCATCTTTTCTCCACCCACCCTGCCCTAACTTCTGTATTTTGCCATCTGTGTGTCTGCTGTCCTCCAGAAGAGAAGAGAAAATAAAGCCGAAGCCCAGGCTAGACTTTCCCCTGCTATTCAGGTGCCAAAAGCCTTCTGTTGTTCATATGTAGGTATGAAATTGTAAGGTCTTTAATTTGCAATCCCCTGCTTTTAAGTGTCTTTATTAAACTCATTATACTTTGCAGTTTTGCTCTGAAAGACTGTAAGGCTTTAAGCATTGGCAAATGTCACCTTTCCTGCCAGTGTTTGGGCAAAGGATCTTTTCTTGCCACTGTCTTCTCTAATAACATGCTAAACAAATCTTTGCACATAGCTCTCAATTCAAATTCATCTCTTTTCTCATTAAACTGGAAATCTTCCATTTTAGACATAAATTGCCATTTTACCTTTCCTAATTTTCTTTTCTAAATTTGCCTTTGCTTCATCTTTCCCCAGGCCCATCCCCAGTGCACGCAGCAGACGGGCAATCCCTGCCTGACCCGGCTTGCGGGGGGCGAGAGCATCGTGGGGACCACGGAAGGAGGATTGCTCTGCAGGAGGGTGTGAGCATCCTTGCAGGGACACTGAGGACCAGATTAACATCCTCTCACCCAGTTTTTGGGAAGAAGCAGTGAGCTTGATTTCACTTGTAGAGGTTATTTGTGTTGCTAATGTTATAAGTGTTGCTTTTAGCCTCTGGGACTAGGTTTTGGTTTTCTTTGGAGTGTGGCAATGGTTTAGTGTTTGCCCACGCAAGCATTGCTTCCAGGCAGTGAGGGAGACAGCACCCTCTGCCTTATTTTAGGAGAAAAGCTGGTGGTGGAAACTCGAGAGAGTCTAATTCTGGCAGCAGACAGGCAGGAGCATGACGGTGCCTTTATGGCACAGGACCATGAGCTTGACCACAGATACAAGAACTTCAAATCCCGGCAAGCTATAGCCCTTCCCTGCCCCCCAAACCCACATCCAGGAAGAGCCATCCTTTTGCACCTTATCTCTTCTTTTAAATCTTCAAATGTTTCCACATGGTTTTAAGTTTTAAGCTTAAAAATGGAAAGTAGGGCCAATGGTTTGTATTTTTGGGCTGCCTTGAGAAAAACCTGTCATTGATAACCCTGTGGGGAGAAATTTGCTTCTAGCCAAGTGATTTCTCACCCTGAAATGGATACATCCCCATTTATCTCCTTCAGAGGGATGCTGTTGAGCTTAATTCCTGAGTACCAGTGAAATGTTTGAAAGATAGCTGGTTTTTTCCTGCTAAAAGCTCTTCCCTGACATGACATTATTGTTTCAGCTTTTATCCCAACTGTGAATGAAAATTATCCTGGAGTTTATAGCTACAGTACCTGAGCTTCAACTTCTGACACAATTTCTGTGTGGATGTACCCCAAATTGTGCCTGTGTCCTTCCAGCCTTTTTGGGAATGAGGGAATGAGTTATTTAAAGCAGTCAGTCCCTTGCTTTGTGCTGTATAATGATACTTTATAGTTAAGAGCATTTAAAACTTTAAAAGTTCTGCAGTTTGCTGCCTGGAGCTGCCTTTGACTCCAGTGAGGGTTTTGTACAAGTGAAAACGTCATAATTGAGCCCTAAATCAGCATTTCTTTTTCTGCTGGGGCCTGAAAGCTCTTGTAAAGAGGCTCCGTGTACAATTGAAGCTATACTTATGGCTAAATGGTGTAGAAATTATGAATATAGATGAAATACTTGATGTACAATTTTTGTTGCCGCGCATAGGAAATATGTGATATTTAGGGCAACATTTTCATCCTTTCATCTTTTCTGGCACAATTTCTACCTGTTTATCACTGTGATTAAGATTCTGTGGCAGGAATAAGCTATGTGTGTGACTCGGGGATGCTGAAGGTTGTTCTCTGAGAGCCGGTGGGTGCTTGGTTCAATTTGGGCTGCTTTGGATGGATTAGCATGCAGAGAGCAGGGGTGAGGAAAAGGAGGAGGTAGATGAATGGTCATGGCAAAGGAGGTGGAAGGGAAGAAGAGAGGGTGGCAATGAGAGGCATCAAGGCTGGAAGGTTTATTTTTTCTATGCTTGTCTCCTGATTTTATTGGGGAATTTCTTTGAGGACATTAATGTCCCTAACAGCAAAGACAACTGAGGAAATGAAAGCTGGAAGCTGAGGCATTTGGGATTGTCTGATGCGAAGTACACAAGTTGCAGAGGTTGTGGGTTTTTTTTGTGGGGTGGGAGAGGTAATTTGGAGCCAATTTAGGCTCCGCCCGCTTGGTGTTTCCAGGGTGACCAGGCGTACCCTGTGATGCTGTGTGTGTGACAGCAGTACCTTGGGGATGAAGCTGATCTCCCAGCCATCGAAGGGGAAGGAGAAGGGCTCCCACTGCACCTCCACCGTTGTCTCTGTGATGGTCTTGAACTTCAGCCCCTGGGGTGTGGCAAGGCCTGGAGGAGAGCAGGGAGTGGTGAGCAGAGCAGGATGGGTGTGTGGGTGCTGCTGGTCCCCACCCCTGTGGGCCTATTTTGTGGCTAACGTGGCTATTTTGTTATCTGGGCAATGAAAATGGGGAACCTTGGTAGCTGCTAGCAGAGTCCCTCTGTCCCCCTCCAGGTGGGTGGAAGGGAGAAGAGGGAAATACTTGGGCTGCTGGATGCTGAAGCATCCCACTGCATTACTGTGTCAACAGGGTGAGTGGTGGGGTTGCAAAAGGGGTATCTGGATACTTTATGTTCCCCCCCCCACTCTATATCTTTAGTTTCTAAGGATTCTTTCTGGAGGTTGCCATTACAGCTTGATGCTCTCGTTTTCTTCTGTGCATCAGGGTCCCAGTCAGGACAATATTATTATGTCCTGATGACGTGAACCAGTGTCAAAGGTCACTGTACAGCAGCATCCCCTCTTGCTGTGCTGCCACCCAGGTTGTGGGGATCTGTCACGGGGAACCCATTCAGCAGTGGGAAGAGAACTTGTGACTTCTGTGATAGATCACAAAGCTTTCTAAGAGGAAAAAGTGTAACATTTTGGGCTATATTCTCAGGGCTTCAGTCAAACACAGACAATTTCTTTGATTTTTACTTATTCATGTTTTCCTCCAGAGTGAGTCTTTCTGCAGAGGATGGACACATTTCCCCCTTTCCTATATTCCTATACAGATATAAATGTGGACAAAAATATCCCAAACATGTTTTTTGGAAGGCTCAAGTTTCTACTGCTAGAAGGTTTATGAAAAATATGAACCTGCTTGAGCACCTCTTCTGGTTATCTGGGAAACAAGCGACAAGGGCAGTAGGATACTTACTGGTCATCACCTTGGAGGTAACGGGGATGCTCAAGACATCGCTGATGACCGCATAGACGCTGACATTGTAGGCAACCCCTGGCTCCAGCTCCGTGATGGTGACGCTGCTCCAGTCCCCCGGCACCCGCTGCTGGAGCTGGGTGCCCCCCGGCACCGCCGGCTGGTACGAGACAATGTACTCGGTGGCTGCCCCGGGGCTGTCCCACGTCAGCTCGATGGAACTGTCACCAATCCCTGTCACTCGCAGGTTTTCGGGAGGAGACACTGATGGGAAGGGTAGAGGCAAGGAGAGCATCAGGGGGTGTGTGGTTTATCCTCCCACCTGGGTGTGGGGGAGGGTGCCTGAGTCTGCTGGTGGGACACGGGCATGGGCCTTGGGACAGTGCTATCTGTGGTTATATTAATAGGGAGCAGTCTCAGGAGAACCTGACTGTAGCTGCTGTTGCACCAAGGGTTCACCACCAATGTTGGGACAAACCTCGCTGGCTTTTTGCTTGCCTCACAAACTTATGCCTGTGGCATCTTTGGGGACAGGGACACCAGGGAGGTGGTCAATCTGCAGGCCTTGAGCAGGTCCTGTGTGACACGCTCTGCCAGGTATGGGTTTCTCCCAGGCTTCATGGAGCTCCTGCGGGGCTCTGGGCACCTGGAAGCCCTCGCTCATGCTCTAGGCCCTGCCTGCCCCCACGCGTGCCCCCGCTACCTGCAGAGCAGTCCTGCTCCCCGTAGCCTTCCTCGCAGACGCAGAGCCCGTCCTGGCAGACCCCGCGGCCGCTGCAG
>NW_008604951.1:20478-29720 GCF_000691845.1 Merops nubicus | reverse complement strand
TGTCAGCCACACCACACAGCTTGGTATTGTGTCAATGTAAAAGAACTAGACAATGATAAAAAGACAGTAATTCCAAAAGATGTGACTTTTAGTCATGCTTCAAGAACTTTCTTAGTTTTACTACATTTTAGGGAAGTATGACTTTAACAGTAGCCCCTTTTTAAAACTAACAGTACTCCTTGAAGATCTTCAGAGATTCTATAACTTCATCACTCTTGCAGAGTTACCTTAAAAGTAACACAATTAAAATTAAAAAATAATTAATCATTACAAAGTTCAGTGCCATTAGAATGTAAATTGTCTATAATAAACTTGATTTGGCCCACTGGAGAATAAAGACCATATCATAATGCCAAACTACCTAACTGTGCACCCGATCCGGCACTATTCCTCAACTACAATCATCTTCACTTGCTTCCTGATTAAGTGATCACTGTAAAATAATGCTGACTAAGATATTTTTATTTTGACTGCATTTCACCTCATGGCAGTTCTAATAATTCAATCTTCAGTGCAGTTGAATCAATAAAATCTATCACTACTTCAAAAAATATCAACAATCCCCATTAATATAAATCAAACTCTCAACAGTGTCTTGATTTTGAAGATGACAAATGTATTTCCCAACACCTGTAAGTGCCCTACAGCACCTATTTTCTGTCAGCATGAAGTTCCTATTTAAGCCACATATGTCCGCACGTGCACAGCAAGTTCCTGCACCACAGCCCTTTTTGCTTTGATCCACACCTCCTTTGTATCACCAAGGAAGCAGTAAAAAACAGTTTTGGGAACCAGATCAAATGGATCGGAATGATGAATCAAATTCTCTATGAAGCCAATGAGAAACACTAACTTATTTTTTACTCACTGCCTGTGTTCCATTTTTAGGACCCCTTATGCTTACATTACCTAAGCATAAAAAAGTTTTCAAACTACCCTTTAAGGGCATATTATTTCAAATTAAGCCTTCAGGGCTTCTAATGAATTAAGTGCAGGGATTTGCTAAGTAGTGCATCTGAAGTGACTTCTGTGCTACCAAGCACATCATTTCTTTCGTATACCCATTGATGCCAAGTCAGAAATAACAAAGATTTCAAAACCATAAACTCTTACATACCTGTTCTTGCAGAACTGAGCCTAAATTAAGAATCTTTTTCAGCTCTTACTCCCTGTAGTAACACAAAGTTAAAATGCTGTATGCCTGTTATGACAGGCTACAAAGATTAAAGCATTTGCTTATTACTGCACTAATAAAAGGCACTTTTTCTATGAAAATAGAATACTTCTATAACAAGATACAATTCTTTGGTTTTATTTATCAGCTTAAGATAACAAGGAGAGGCAGGAAATGAAATTAACGTTCTTCCTGTAAATAGAGGATTAAGTGCTTCAGTTTCAAACTATGAACTGTTCGAAGAATTAGTATCCATACAAACTGTTGCTCTTCAAACTTTAGACATTTTTTTCAAGACTTTCTATACTTTTTTTTCCCAAATGTGGACAGGAAAGGTGGTCTTGCATGCATCCAATGCACTACAGAAGAAATGTTTTGCAAGCTCTAATACTAAGTGCATAAAATATTCACTGAGTTCTGAAAAATTCTTTGAATGCTTTTACCCAAGTTTTATCTCAAAAGTTTTGTTTACTAGAAACTTGAAAGGAAAAGCCATGGCAAGACATAGCACACACAAACAAGTCCGAGATAAGTAATGGGATAATAAGGAAGTTGGAGACAATTTCAGAAAAGCACAGACTGCAAATTAATTTATATACAAACAGCAGTTTTCAGGAGAGAGAAACTGAGCAGTACTGAGGTACTCAGCTACCTCAATGAAACAACTATACTTAAGAGGCAGGTAAAACACAAGAATTTTAGTCAGTGCTTAAAATTTTTAAATGTTATCCATGTAAATACCTCATATATAAATATTTAAGGAGAAACTGCACTCTGATAAAAATTTATTCCAATTACAGGTAAGAAAACATTTTTTAAATATGTCATAATGAAGTCACAAACAAAATCTGAGAAGCAGCTGAGGGAACTGGGGTTGTTTAGCCTGGAGAAGAGGAGGCTCAGGGGAGACATCACACCATCTACAACTCCCTAAAAGGAGGCTGTAGAGAGGTTGGGGTCCATTTCTTCCCCCATGTAACAAACAAGTGATAGAACAAGAGGAAAAAGCCTCAAGTTACACCAGAGGAGGTTTAGGTTGGATATTAGGAAAAACTTCTTCACCAAAAGGGTTGTCAAGCCCTGGAACAGGCTGCCCAGTGAGTCACCATCCCTCGATGTATTTAAAAGATATGCAGATGTGGTGCTTAGAGACGTGGTTTAGTGGTGGGCTGGGCAGCGTTAGGTTAGTGGTTGAAGTCAGTGATCTTAAAGTTCTTTTCCAGGCAAAACGATTCTATGAGTGTAACGAATTCATTACTTCTCACCCTCAAATTAGTTTATAGGATTGTTCTATTAAGAAAGTACATGCAGGGAGGTGAATTCATAGCTCACTTTTCCAAACTGCCCCTTGTTCCACAGATCGCAAATGAGCAAGTTAAGTAGTTCACAGGGAGATGCAAGCAAGTTTAAAGTAAAATGCAAGTAAAATGCAACATAAGTTATCCACAGGAAAAGGAAACATTTATGTTCCACATTATATGACTAAACTCATTTTGCTAATTATTTTTCAGCAGGAGTCCCCAGTTCAAACACCTGGTCATGACACCTCTTTTTCCTCCAGACTTCCATCTGTGTTCTTGAGCAACATATTAAATTAGTGCAAGCTTAACAACAGCATGAAACATGGTGATAGCTTTCTGAAATCCAAATCTAAAAATTCTTAACACTTACTGATGTGAAAACAGTACCAAAATGCAATCATTAAAAATCAAGATTAGCCATAATGAAGCATCAAATGTGTATCTGCAATTATTTATATGTGAAGGTACAGGTCACGAGCATACCCCTCTATATAATTGCCAAACAGAGCTTGTAACTTTTATACCTTTCTGGACAAATGGGTCAAGTCCTACCTCAAACCTAGATGAGTTCCGTAACAAGACGTTGCAATCCATAACTATTAGGAAAAACATGAGAACTGTAACATTTTATCTCCCACACTCTGAACATTGTTCTTCCTGATCTCAAACCCTTAGGAAGGTGTGGCAACTCTTGCCCTTATTAACACCTATTTTTAGATGGTTACTCAGAACTTACCACAAAACATTTCTATTAAGTTTTAGCTTGGCTTCACAGCATTGCTCATCAAAAAAAGCACCTTAATTTTTTTCTCTTTTTCAAATTCTCTACATCCATCCTAGCAAATAAAACTGATTACTGAAACCAAATGTAAGAATTAGGCTTATATTATGTCCAACATGAGAAAAAAAATTTAGCATTCATGAGGAACACATGCAAGAATTCAAAATGTATCCTCCCAGCAACTCCAATTCAACTCTACCACTATTGATAATTTTTCATACCAATCTACACCTCACCAACTTTCTACTCTATATTGATACTTCTTTCCACCCAAGTCTTTATCTATTTATCATAAAAAAACCATATTCAACTGATTGTTTAAATATTCTCAGTTTATCTCAAGGCACATTCAAAATACATCTGTACAATAACAAACAGGCACCTGGAAAGCCTGAATTCAGTCCAGATATAGTAACTACTGTAAGCAACTTTAGCAATATTCATTCAGAGGAAATGGGCTGCTTATCTAACTGCCTAGATGGAAAGGGCTCTTTCACACAATAAGGTATTTTGGGATTACTTTCTTGTTATTTTCTCAAATAATGATGGCACATAGATTAAAAATTATACATACTGCAGCAAACACAAGTCTGGCGTTTACAATAGCCACTGTGTACATTTTTTACAGCTAGTCCATAAAAAACAAACCAACCAGAAAGGCAGAATATGGTCCTTCTATAGGATTGTAACAGAGATGGTGCTCTGAAACGTTTGGGTTTCATCCTCTACACTTACAATGGCTACCAGACAGACCTGGATTTATTTTTAAATTAATAATTTTGACTAAGCATCACCAGCAAAAACCTTTACACATAAATACACTTGAATTGTCAGGACAGCAAAACAGAAACGTGGAGCAACACTCCACAGTCACAGCATGAATCTGCATCCAAGTCTCCTTGTAACTTCCACCCGCCATCTGACTTGAACCAGGCATGACTAAACAAATGACGTTTCAAAGACAATTTACTATTTGCATGCTCCACAAAAGTAGGTGGGTGGTAGGAGAGCCTCCTAAACCCGCACAGCTACAACTGGATCCCCTTGCTTCTTAATCCCAGGGCAACACCCTGGGAACCAGCCAGACGCGTGGGAACAAACGTCTTGCTAGGATAAGCGTTGTCATTGCAACAAAACCTATAACTCAGGGACTCAAATCAACTACAGGGATTGATCATGAAATTACTTCTGGGGGTTTGCTGGTTTTCTTTTGGTTTTTTTTTTTTTTTTGGTTTGGTTTTTGGGTGTCTTGGTTGGGTTTGTTTTGGTTTGTGGTTTGGTTGTTTGTTTGTTTGTTTTTTTTATATCACGAGTCTGTGCATAACCAGACTCCTAGTATAACCAGCAGATATATCTGCTCTAAGAACTGATTACTCCCTCCAGCTCTTTCAGCAAACATTTTTAAGAGAGGAGGGTGGAAAAAAAAAAAGAATAGACAAATAATTTGCATAAAGTTTGGGCAGGTCCAAGGGTAATAACTTATCTGATTTACTACTTCTTTTGATACACAAATACGGAAAAGACAATTAACAGGACTTTCTCTAGAAACCAGACACCCATAGAGTATTTTTCCTAGGAAAATAAACTGATATACATTAGTTTGGGAAATGACTGTGATGTTTTTTCATCACATCTTGGGCACAAATGGTCAGAATACAACAAACATTTAACTTTTATTGAAATCAACAGGATACCTGTGACTACATAACTGCCAACGCTACTGCAAGCTGCCAACTTCAGACACGACAGAATTAAAGAGTTGAAAATTTATATGTGTACACAAGGGTTCATTACAAAAGAAAGGAAAACAAAGGACACTCCAGAGAATGAGAATTAAGTATTCCCTCATGCATTAGGAAGATGTCCAAGTCCAGGAAAAAGGGAGTAATGAATATACATAACATCCCAAATGTCCTCACTGCTCATTTTGTTTGTATTTCATTGCATTTTTAACTTAGTTACACAGAGGGGTAAACAAAATTTTAACAATAGGAAATACCTTGATATGACATACTATCAAAAGTGTTCAGAACATTTATTTTTTAGCTTTTAATCGCTCTTATTTCCCGACTTAGTAAAACAAGTATATAAATAATTTTAGCTACAAAAGTCTCATTTTCCACTGATAATGCAATTTGAACATTTGAGACAGAACAAGTTTATAAATTTCACATAATGAACCACTCCGTACTACAAGTGTCAACAGAACCCCTAGTTCAACACAAGTGTCGGTTTCAATCAACTACCCACTATCAAGAGAAAGAATGGGAAGCCCATTTGTTTTATCCCAACACTGGTACTTGATTTAATTTAGTTTATGCTCAAAGATGGCGGCGCCAGTATTAATCGCAGTAAAGTATACAAGCTGCACAGCCAAACTTTTCACTCGGATTGTGTTGCAAGTACTTCTTTAAAAATCTCAGGATAAACAGATGCTTTCATCCCTCTGAATCTCAGGAACAATTCAACTTGAACTCAAGAAACAGGGAACCGGAGTTGCTAGTCACCAAAACAGACAACTCGCCTCACTTCTCCTCACTCTTGGCAGCTGGCAGCATAATTTGTCTAGGCTCCATCTGTTAAGCTAAAAACCCTCACTCTGTAGTATTTTCCCCGTTTATACTTATTTTAGTACATTTTAGAACAAATGTGCATTTAGTATTTGTGAAAGTTACTGGATTGATGAGTACTAGCTGTCTGAAACAGGACAGGGCAGGCTTCCCCACAATATACTGACCGATGTGTCTTATCTAACATTTCTACAGATAAAGGCATTTCAACTTCTTTGGCTCAGTCAAATCACATCTCTTTCTAACACAAAGATTAAATAAACAAGAAAATCCATTAGATACACTTCAATCAGCAAGGCCTGATGAAATTTACAACAAAAGCTTGAGGAAGTAGGCAAAGTAATTTCTGACTCAGAGACTCTATTGAAGAAAACACAGAGAACAAGCACAGCTCAGGAAGATTTAAGATGGGTAAAAAAAACCAAATTTTCATTTTTGTAAAATGAATTCCACATCCACATCTACCTCCTGAAAATATCTGTCCTGCAGCCTACAAGCCCAATGGCAGAATTGAAGCTTGACATATGAGTGCTACTGCAGGACACCAACAAGTTACTGAAATTAGCAGTCTGAATGACTAGGGGACTAAAATACACACTCCAGATGAGTGTCAGTCTATTAATTTCCAATCATGTTCTATGAAGAATAGGGTGTGGGCTTAGATTTGCTGATAGTTAGCTGAATCCCAGTAAGCAATCAGGCTGCTGCACTCCAAAGGAATTAACAATGCTCCAGAAGACAGGCTTCATTTGCAAAATTCAGGGGCCAAGTCATGTACACTCCTGAAAAAGAGCTTCAATCCTCCAAAGACGACACTATTTCTGTGGTGACATAAGAGCTAGGTTCTCAAGGGTATGAGTGGAATTCACTATACCAAGCCCACGCAGATAACAAAGAAAGCCAAATTTGACATCAAGCCAACGCCCCACTTGACAAAAAAAAAAAATTGTAAGTATTAGTAATTAGCCTTGCTATTTATGTTTGGTGGCCAAACATCCCCTTCGAACAGTAAGTAGATTTTTTTTTTCTTTTTTTTTTAAATAAGCAAAACACCAAAACCTGCTTCTAAAAGGTTCCTTCCTCTCATAGAAGCACCTAGATTCCTACGTATCTTAATACAATTAAATGCTCAGATGAACATATTTACACATAAGTTACAGAATCCTCAGAGAGAAAAGTAAATACGAAAAAAAACACAACAAAACAATATACATCTGTGCAGACCTAAGGATGAGGGTCGCCTTCAAGGAGGTGCTCTGCTTTTTAAGGCCATAAAGGCCCTAGTTGTTTTGTTGTGGGGTTTTTTGGTTGGGGTTTTTTTTTTTTTTCCCCCCCGGTTGTTTTTTTTTCTGAACCCAAGGCACAGCAGAAGCAGTTTTGAAGCACTCTGAACAGTGTCTCCCCCTCAACTTGTACCACATTCTGGGGAGTGAAGGAAATGTAAAGTTTATTCTAGACATAGCCAAATTTTTGAGGCCCAGGTACTGTGCAGGTATGAGAGAGAGCACCATCAGAAGAAACCAAAATCCACACCAGACAAGCTATTTCAACACCTTCTGTCCCCAAACTCAGCAGACAACAGCAGCCCTGATGTACTGCTAAAACAATTTAAAAAACAACTTTTTAAATTGTTTTAACAATTTTAACTGTTGTGCACAGTGTTAAAACTGCTTGTCCTCTTCAGCAGAGGACATCGCTATATTTCCACACAAGATGAGACGTCAGCATCACCTTCTGCAGAGCTACAGGAGAGATTAACTGAAATTTAAATATCTCAGACCTGATGTTTGGGTTTTGTTAAATACAGGCTTAAAGTCTAAGTTGAAAGACCAAGCAAAAGGCCACAAAGTTAGTAAACAGGATGCTAAAACAGAATCACAAGCTTACAATTGCACTCCCAAGTTTTCAACTTAATTCTGAAGGAAGTAGCAAATGGAGGTTCAACCAAGAATCTTTTCTTATAATGAAATAATGCTGTATTTTTCTGGACACTGTAAGTACATTTCCATGTCAACACTGGTGACTTGCATCTGTTTTTAGAGGACACATTAACACCTGAAATGCTGCAAGGGCTTGTAGTGATCAGGAAATGGAGATCAGTGGTGAACCTTAGAGGCCTTTGTGAAAGGAGACATAAAAGAGTACTATAATGCCATTATGCTAAGAGAGTCAAAACTCTGCAGTGTATTAGAAATGTAACAACATTCATATGTTGGGATGGGGAGGGGTATGAGGGGGGGGTTGGGATCAAAAGAAAAATTGATGCCCTTGTGCTAAATCCAACTTTAGAAGAAAAAGAAAAAAAAAAAATTCAGACATCACCCTTCTGGCTGTACAAGAACCGTGGACATTACCAAGTTGGAATGACTGTAAAACTGCAAACCATCTTACTATATCTGGGGAAAAAAAAAAAAAAAAAAAAATCTGTTCTTATTATCACCTTTTCTAGATTTAAAATAAGTCTGTAAGTCAGATCTTTTCTTGCAAGATTCGGAACTATTTTTGAAAATATGATCAATTTAAATAAGTAAGATAGCACACATTTTTAAAGCAAATTCCCAGACATAGAATCATAAAAGTCTTTTCCAACCAAAATGATTCTAAGGCAAAACCGCGTCCCTCAGTACCTCATCTACCCATCTTTTAAATATCTCCAGGAATGGTGACTCCACCAGCTCTCTGGGCAGCCTGTTCCAGTGCTTAACAATCCTTTCAGCTGAGAAATTTTTCCTAACATCCAACCAAACCTTCCCTGGCAGAACTTAAGGCTGTTTCTTCTTGTCTATGGCTAGTTACTTGTGAGAGGAAAACAGCACCCACCTCACTCCAACCTCTTTTCAGAGAGCTGTAGAGTGCAATAAGTTCTCCCCTCAGCCTCCTCTTCTCCAGGCTAAACAATCCCAGTTCCCTCAGCCATTTCTCAGAAGATATGTTTCTCTAGACCCTTCCCCAGTTTCACTGCCGTTGTCTGGACCCAATCAAAAAACCTCAATGTCTATTTTATGCTGTGGCAACCAAAGCTGAACCCGGTATTCGAGGCGTAGCCTCACCAGTGCCGAGTACAGGGGCACAATCCCTTCCCTACTATTGCTGGACACGCTATTTCTGATACAAACCAGGATGCTGTTGGCCTGGTCTAGTGGGAGGTGTCCCTGCTCGTGGCAGAGGGGTTGGAACTGGGTGATCCCTGTGATCCCCTCCAACCCTGACAGATTCTGATCTGTTTCAGCAGAGGACTTAGTAGTGTTGGCTTAATGGTTGGACTTGATGACCTTAAAGGACTCTTCCAACCTAAAGGATTCTATGGTTCTATGACTCTTGGGCCCCTGGGCACACTGCTGGCTCATGTTCAGACAGCTGTCAATCAACTCTTCCAGGTCCTTTTCTACTGGGCAGCTTTCCAGCCGCTCTTGCCC
>NW_008604951.1:0-20449 GCF_000691845.1 Merops nubicus | reverse complement strand
CGCTCTTCCCCAGGCCTGTAGCATTGCCTGGGGTTGTTGTGACCCCAGTGCAGGAACCAGCACTTGATTTCCTAACTACTAGCAGTAAGTGTTAATTTCAAAAACTGGTCAGTAAATTAAAGAAACCTAACTAGTAAGTTACCCTAAACCAAAAGAGAAAATCATATTCCAATAGAATGGTCTGCCATTTCTACCACTACCCAACGACAGGTAGAGAGGAGAAAAAAACTGCCATGACTTACTGGGGTTTTCAGGTTTATAGAGTGATTTCTTTAGCTCTTCTTCTAAATCTTTCCTTATGAAATACAGGTAGTAGATAAAAATCTACTCTGAATCCTGCTTCTGTGCCTTCAGGAAAAGGAAATCTTGCTTTGTTCCCCATCCCGTGAGCCCTGAAGTACATGTGACAGAGTAAACAAATGTTCACCCTTTGAGTATTAACTTCTCTCACTGATGCAAGAAACAAATACTTTGTACTTCCTCAAAATAGCAAGTGACCCTTTATCACTTTTCAAATGGGGAAAATAATTATTTCCTGACCAGCTTTATTTGGGAAATACTTCGAATGCCATATATATACGTATATACACACAAATTTGTTGTCAAGATGACAGGACTGAATTTTTCAGAGAGCAAGATGGTTGATAACGTTCAGTTCTCACCCTGATATTCTCAGCAGAACCCTGTGCACACATTTAAGTGTGGCCTGTACACAGATCTTGAACTGTTATTTTGGCTTATGAAAATAACACACTGGAATACATAAATGGATGAAAACTTTTAAGCAAACTGAAAGCTGAACAATTTTAATAGAAGAATCCAGACAGTTTGCATTTTAAAAATAACTTACCACACCAAGCAACAAATCTTTGTTGCAAGAGAAATCTTACCTATTTCTGCCTTATTTGTGGGAGATTTTAAATATACATACACTGTTGAGTAACACTATAAAGTTATGTTATTTTCCTGAAATAAAAAGTATATTCACCAAAACGAATTGTTCATTGGAACAAAATCATAAGGTAAAAGACAAAGATACAATAAATGGGCAGAAAGAAGTTTTTCCCATTGCAAAAAATGAACCATCTTTGGCCAGCAGCCAAAGTCTTGTTGAGTAGATTATGTAAAGAAACAGTATTTCTTCTTGAAATTTTATTATATGATACATACACCAGTATAACCATTTCCTTTCTTTTACGAG
Source organism: Merops nubicus (assembly GCF_000691845.1). Taxonomy (NCBI): domain Eukaryota; kingdom Metazoa; phylum Chordata; class Aves; order Coraciiformes; family Meropidae; genus Merops; species Merops nubicus. Next base: position 19,248 of record NW_008604951.1, on the reverse strand, counting down.
ACAAGAACATTCCTCTCTATTTTTGATAGCAGAATAGTTAAAGACCCCATAGAAACAAGACAGCTGTTATTTAATCAATAATATTAGGGGATTGCTATTGACATGATTTGCATTATTTCCTCCCAGAAATCAGAAAGCCATCTAAAAGAAGATTCAGTTTCTTCATTCCTTTTTATTCTTCCTGACAGTCTGTGGCTACTGCTACCCTCTCCCTTTTCAAAGTCACCTTTTTTTCCATTTAAAAGTGAAAAAGTACCTGACAGCAAACATAAGTAGGATAGATAGCAACCGAGGTGTGGCAAGATCTGTGAGCACACTCTTCTCCTGCCCAGAACTGCTGCTGCTATTTATACGGCTGTGCGCACAGAGCGAGAGTAAACACGGCTTTCACATTCTGCAGTGCGAAAGGTGACAGCCGCTTTCCTTGCTCCTCACTCAACTTCAACAGCAGCATCTTCTTACTACAGACAATACACAAACTGACTGCTACTTGTCACATCAACGTGTTCTAATGCTCACGTTCATTTAAATACCCACTAGTCTAAAATCATTCTCAAATGAAACCTATACTAATAATTTCTAGTGGCTCTTCAAGTCAAGCATTCAGGATAGACAATCCATCAGCTAAAATATTATTTAAATCTTGAAGGTTTTTATATGATGTTTTCATCTACAACTCATTGCAGGGATCACACAAGACAGACTTAAGAGAAATAGTCATGTATCAGTTCAACCTTTAAAAATGTAGAAGATAATTACATATGCATTAATTTTTACTGCATGTTGTTATTCTAAGAGATATACTATGTGAAGTTATGTACAAATATAAAGTGCTAGCAATCCTGTTAGCATGCTAGAGAAACATATAAATGCTTTTAGTATTGGCTGTGAATAAAAGGTACAAAAGGTGAAGATGAAAGTATTTTTAATTACTTTTTAATGAGTTTATCTCCTCTAATGTCAAAGAAAATTACACATAAAAATACCAAAACTCATGTTATAGATCTTTTACCTCAGGAAAAAAAAAAAAGTTCTCCCAGAATACTTTCCCCAGCCAGCTACAACCTTGACACTAAGAAGTCCCCCTGCTGTACTGATGAAATAAAGCATCACTTCCAATGTAAAATATTTTAGAAAAAAAAAAAGCCTTCACAGCACCAGCTCTATGATCATTTTTTCCCGCTTTTGTCTCTCAGATTTTCAAACCAAACCTGACAACAGAGATATTGTCTCCAAAAGAACACTTGGATATAATGTAAACCAGCTTTTCCCAGACCTGCTTGTAAGCAACACCTTGAGACTAGACAATAAAAGAAATGGCCTCCACTGAGGAGTTTAAGTGTTATTCTACAAGAATGTGGAAAAAGTGTAGACAATGGCTTTGCCTAGTCTATTTAAATTCTGCTATTCTGTCCTAAGGAAAAATCTTAATATAGTAGAAATAAAGCATTTTCCTTGATCTAGAGGCGGCAAAGATGACGATAAGATTTTCTGCCCAGGGTCACTCTTAACTAAAGATGGCAGCGTTTCCATACAGTTCTACAAGGAGCTCATGCCACACCTTTTTTTTGTTCCTGTTATAAAATGAGCTGTCATCAAGTGAAATTTTATTTGGAAGAAACTGCATACCACAGTTGCCTAGAATAACCTTTTTTTTCCCCAAAGAAAGTTGATGCTAACAAACTCCTGTTTTATAAGAGTTGCAATATTCATGCAAAATAGTCATTTGTGAATATACAAGACATTACGCAAGACAAAAATTTAAAGACACTCTCTAGCCATGAAGCTCTTACCAGTCTAAGCTAGCTTACAACTCATACCTGCAAGAACCCAACTCCTGGCCCATGTAAAGCTAGAGGATACCTGCCACAGAATCACTACAGCAGTGTACAAACCAGAGCCCCCTCTGGATTTCTCACCACTGCACCACAGCACAGTTAAACCCCAGCCATGGACGTACGCTACCGTGCGGGACAAGCCAGGAGCTCCCAGAAATTCAACTTGGTGGTCTACATGCAGCTGTCAGTACATACCAGGTACTCAAAAGTCAGTCTTTAAATAAAGAGAATTTAGCATTCTGTGCCTGTGTCTAAACTGCGTCTGTTTACACTGCAGGCAATGATGTAGTAATAGGGAAAGGAAAGAGTAGGAAAGGAAAGCAGAGTACAGAAGTGATCTGGCCACCACAGCACAGAGCTGTTGCTTCCCAACTCTGGAAAGGATGTACTGCTGGGATGAACCTGCAGCACAGGACCCTCTGTCCTGTACTGTAGCACACATATGCTATTTTCTCCTGACATGATTTTTTCTGTCTTTGTATCTTTTTTCCCTGATTTTTTTAAAACAGGCAGTTCCTCCACAAATCTCTGCATACATCTCACTGTTGATTAATACAGGCAATTAATTTCTGTGCAAACATAGCTTCACTTTTCCCCACTCCTACCCTCATATTATTTTCATTTGGCAATCGTATTAACCGTATTTGGACAAGAGAATTTAAACACCCATTTGTTAAAACAGCCTGATTCAGTTAGGAGAAATAGTGATGTACTTTTGTCAACAACAGTTTAGCCTGAGGCAAATATAAATTTTAACCAAACAGTTAATGTTTGCAATGTAACCTGCAAAAATTTGATTGAGAGTTCCCTCTGAACACATCAACTTACACTTCAGATTACTGCAGGAGGGTTATGTTCAGAACTCAGCAACATTTAAAAGGACTAAGAAAAAGCTCCCGTTCTACCTCAAGACCACAGAGAACTCCTTTTAAATACAGACACATCAAGGACTTCTACTCAGAAAGTTGGTCAAGATTGAAGTTTGAATGCCTTAACCACTTGTTTCTTGGGATTTCTTAATTATAATGTGAATGACCCCATGAAAGCACACTTCCAATAGGATGTTATTCCTTGGTTATTGTGAGGACTTCTCAGCTTCCTTCCTGCACTCTACAAGATCGCATGATTAAAGTTGGGTGGTTGACCTGGAAAATTCTGCCTCATGTGATAAGACATTACATTTCAAAAAAGACACAATAGCTAAGCACACAAGCCGTCTTTCAAAAAAACACAAAGAACACAGAACTCTTTGAATAGGCTTTATTGCTGTATTAATAGCTGAAATGCAGCGCAGCCGAGGGAGCAAAGCTCTCTTTTCCTCATTTGAACTCACTCAACTGGCACAGGATCCTTTTCCCACTCTCCCAATCCCTTGGGTCCCTACAAATCAAGACCAAAACAGGACCCAGCTGTCTCAGCTTGTTGTTTAAGCCCATTCAGTTGCAGCTGGAAGGCGAAATATTTCCTGGCAAAACTTTCCTCTGGGATACTTACTCATGTGAACAAAACATACGGACCGATCAGGTACATTAAGCCACCACAGAGTACCAGACATGTTAAATACACTTCCTACACTCTGAAGAAAGTGCTTAAGTTGTTACAGCTTTAATTAAGCACTAGCAGATGAATTAACATAAAAAAAAAAAAAACACACACCACAAAAATCAAAGATGTAGTTGTCCTGACCACCAATGAGGATGAGAGGATCTCTGCCAGTCAAACAACTGATTCTATAAGTTAGATTCTATTAACATGATACTGATTATAGATACTCCACTTGGCCATGCTAAGCTTTAATGATTATATGTGCAAGATGAACAGCTATTAGAGAACATATGCACACAAAACTGTTGCATTAAATTTGGGGATTTCAGTGTGAAATATTTATTTGAACTTCAAGAACGTTGCCACTTCTATGTTTGCTAACCTTTTGTCACAGGATTTTAAAATGTTTACAATGGTCCAGAGCCACACATGCTACAGAGTAAGGTCATCGGACTATCATCTTGTTTGCCTGTGAACATACAGGAGAATACTATCCAAAACCACAAGCTAAGAAACAGCAAAATTTAAAAAAATTTCTAACAGAGCAACTCCAGTTATTTGAGTCAAAGGGAAGGTGCAAAACTCAATCCTGACCACTTTACCCCTACTTATTACAGTCTGCTCTGAGTATTCACAGAGCTGGAGATTCTCTTACATTCTTCAATTTACTTTTATTTTAGTCATAAAAAACAAACAAACAAACAAACAACCTGAAGGAGATAACAATTTCTCTTTCCTCTCTTCCTTCCATCAGTAGGTCAGATAAGTCTTCTAACTGACTTGTCTCTGACCTCTGGATTGTGAGCACTTTGAGGCTTGTAACAGTTCATAAGTAACTGAAGGAACCATATGGCATCACAAAGTAAATGTTCCGTACAGAAGTCCACATTTCCAGTGGAAATTTTTTAAGTCAAAAAGGTAGAAAGCTAGTGTCAAGAGATTCTAAATACTGTTTCTATTGCTCCTACAACTGAAACTTTTGCAAAAACTCTAATCAGACATTTGATTTACTATCATTAATATTTGTTAAACATAAAGCCACTGTTAAAAAAAAAATTGGTCTTCCAAAATACTACAGCTTTTCCCCACATCCATTCAAGGCTTTAACCTGGAAATGTTTTGTTAACACACATTGGTAACAATTGTAGCAGAGCAGCAAAATAATGCTGCTTCTGGGAACAGCATAGTGAATATTTAGCAGAAAGTCTTCAGGGGTGGGAACTGATTCTACTATGGAAGCTGATAAGACACTCACCAACTATCTCTCTGAAGTGCTCAGAATCATAAACAAACAAACAAAAAACAAACAAACAAACAAACAGGTCAGGAAGCATAAATGATGATAGCAGTAAAAAGCCTCTAGCCACAATTTTGTTTAAAACATCTACAGCCTATTCATAATAACTGATACCAGACAATTCCCATAGTTATGCTGTAATACGCTACTACATACAACATTTTGTCCTAAAAATTAAAATAAAATCAAGAACGTTTGAAATGAGTACATTGAGAAATAAATCCCTTCCAGATGCGCACTGACATTAGTGCTCAATTACAGTTTAAATATCATCTGTATTAACCAAAGCATCCCGTGCTTTCTTTGTATCCGTTTTCCTTTATAGTATCTTCTTGGAATACTGATTAGCTTCATTAGCTTTTATGCTAATGAAGATATGTGAACAAATAGAAGCTGCACAACGCAGAGAATCAAGCTTGTAAGATTCAGCTTTATATTGATCTGCCGGCGTTACTTTGCCAGAACTACTAGTAGAGTAGCTACCAGGAGTTGCCAAAGAGCTGTTCCATGCTTTTGTGGAACATCACCAACACAGAATTCCATAACTCACAATTTTCACCAACTCCCATGCTGAATCCTCTCCTATTGCAATTGGTTCAACTTTCCAGTGTTCCTGCTGTGGTGCCCAAACGACCTTCAAGGGTTGTGCACGGTCACCATTATTAGTTGCTTGCTCTACAAGTATGATTTTTAATAAACTTAGAAAAAAATGTGGTTATTAATAAAGGAAAAGAAACCTGAATTAAGCACATGGCATTTGGTACCTCATTTACGTTATGCTTATTACCTCAACAGCGTACCCCTTTAGAAGGCCTCAAAACCATGTAACATTTGAAATAATTATTTACATATGTAAAGTAAGGAGCAAAAATGATTCATTAGCTTTGCAGCAGACAAAAAAAAAAAATCAAATTAGTTACACTGCACTGAGTAAATAACAGCTGCAGTCTTTCAAGAAACAGTCAGCTGGTATTAAGATTTGAGACGAATGCTGCTCCTGCAGACCATAATGGGCATTACTCTTCAAAGGCTCCAAACACGAGCCGTTTGATCAAGACTGAAACAGATTTCAGAAAGCAAAGCAGGTTTCGTTTCTGTGGCAGCTCTTGTAAGACTTGACACATACTTCTTGTTTGCTGCTGAACAGCTCTTTTTCACAACCTCCCAGCTTTCATTTTTATCTGTCAGGTTAAAAAGGGTCATAATGACAACCTGTTAACTACAGCTGCAGAAGTGTTACTGCCCAGTTATATATTTAACAACATAATTTCCTGTAAAATGTGTTAAGTTACTCCAACCACATTGTGATATCTTTAAAATGTTTTAATAAGTATTTTTATCAATGGTATGACTTTCTTCTAATATCAATGAAGATCTTCACCTGTAGTCCACATATAACACTCATATTTTTGTTAACATATTGAACACGTCCACAACTGGATCCTCAGTTCTTCACCGAGGGCACCAAAAGCTCATGAAAATCATTCACATGAGGAATTCAACTAACATCAGTACTGCATATTCTAGGTAAGAAAGAGAAGAAGGTAGAGCAGAAGCTTAGCAACTAGATCATATTCCACAATCAGTGCATAAAATTGCAGATGCCGTAACAAAAGGATGTCACATAATGAAATCTAGTTATCACTGAATGGGCTACACAAGTTCACCTAGAGCTTGGCCCAGGAGATTTTATAGCTATAGAAGAAGTCTTGAGATTTCACTTGCTTAAGAATGTTTATAGCCATTTATAAGACAAGGCCTCACAACTTTAAATAAAATTTGACATAGGCCCATAAAAACATGCTTCAACCAAAACTTCTGCTCTCTCGCAATTAGTATGTTTTACGTAACTAAATATCTACCTATCTGCAGACAGCTGAATTTCTTGTAAGCTAGAGCAAGCACAAATTAAGTAACAGTAATACGGCATGGAACAGAACAGTCTTAATGTCAACTGAAGGGCCAAAGCACAAGGATGATGCACTAGCAGTTTAACTCATTTCCTTCCCAAAACACAGCACCTTTCCAACAAAGCAAAGAAACAAATAGAAGTGGCACAAGGCTACTAAACACCAAGGAACCTTACCCTGGCTCAGTGAGCACCTAAGCAGCAGCACTGCTATACAAGAACAACCAAGAGAGGATCTCCTGCCTGTCCCTTGCTGCTATTCCCAAAGCTGTTCTCCCGGCCTCCAAAATTTGGACCTCAGTGATGCCAACGGGCCAAACTGCCTCCCACGAGAGCCAGCAGTATAGCTAATACTACCTTTGTGTTTCTTGTAGCTATCATACTACTTTAATAGGAAGCCACACGTAAGGATAGTTGCACTGGCAGAACCAAGGACTGAAACATTGTGCCGGTACGGGCAGCACAAAGCAGCACGGAGTCCCCAGGCAGGTGCAAAGAAGGAACTTTATTTACAAAAAAAACCATTAGTCGACCATTAGTTTGCATACTTTTTAGGCACAACAAACCCACTTTAACCAACCACCAAACACTACAGTGCAAACACACAGCATGCCTCATCTCCTCTATTCTAGCTGAGTCACTCTCCCAGAGCCCTCCTCGGCTTAGCCTAAGTGACAGGCTGGAGCCATGATTTACCAGGCCTTCCCTTACAAAGCTGTACCTATCGGCTACAAAACATTACAAATTTAGGGAAGCCAGGCTAGAAATCTGCCTTGCAGAAAAGGACCTGGGGGTGCTGGTGGACAGCCGGCTGAACATGAGCCAGCAGTGTGCCCAGGTGGCCAAGAAGGCCAACAGCATCCTGGCCTGCATCAAAAATAGTGTGTCCAGCAGGAGTAGGGAAGTGATTGTGCCCCCGTACTCGGCACCAGTGAGGCCACAGCTTGAGTACGGGGGTCAGTTTTGGGCACCACAGAAGAAAGACACTAAGGTGCTGGAGCAGACTGCCAAGAGAGGGGCAGTGAAGCTCGTGAAGGTTCTGGGGAACATGGCTTATGAGGAAGGGCTGAGGGAACTGGGATTGTTTAGTCTGGAGAAGGGGAGGCTGAGACCTAATTGCTCTCTACAATTCCCTGGAATGGGTTAGAGTGAGATCGGAGTTCGTCTCTTCTCCCAAGTAACAAGCCATAGGATGGGAGGAAATGGGCTTCAGCTGTACCAGGAGAGGTTTCAGTTTGATATTAGGAAGAATTTCTTTCCTGCATGAGTGGTGAGGCGTTGGACCAGACTGCCCAGGGAGGTGGTGGAGTCGCCATCCCTGGAGGGGTTCCAAAAACCACATGGATGTGGTACTTCAGCACATGGTTTAGTGGTCATGGTAGTGTTGGGTTTACAGCTGGACTTGATCTGAGATGGCTGGTTGTCTTTTCCAACCTTAGTATTCTATACAACAGCACAATATTACATTTTCAATGGTTCTGGGTAATCATCATGGATGTGGTACTTCAGGACATGGTTTAGTGGTCATGGTAGTGTTGGGTTTACAGCTGGACTTGATCTGAGATGGTTGGTTGTCTTTTCCAACCTTAGTATTCTATACAACAGCACAATATTACATTTTCAATGGTTCTGGGTAATCATCATGTTATTTTCAAGTACAACAGCTTAAAACTTCTAGAAGACAAAGAAACTGCACTACTTCCAACCATCTTCAACATGAATTCTAAACTCTGATTCAACTGATGACTACAAACAATGAGAGAACATCCTCCTCTCTCTCTGAACATATCGAACACATCTCATCTGAGACTGGAACATTTATAAGGAGAGCTGACAAGTTTTATTACAGTAAAATCAAGCATAAAGTCTGTATGATAGCAAATTTATTTGCAGACTAGACTGATACAAGCAAACAACAACAAATAAAAGGCTATTCCTGGAGGAAAGAGGTCTGGTTATTTTTGCCAACAAAGAGCCAGCACAATGGAAACAGAATAATTTCAAAGACATGAAGAGCAAAAGGAAAGCTTCAAGAATATCTCCCTACAGAAGGGCTTCAAAATGAATTACTTCCATAGTAAGACAAATGTTTGAATGTATTTAATAATTGCAAAGTCTTGAAATACTGTTATGTCAAACAGACTTCAATACAAAACAAGAGAATATTATGTAAATTTGTCAAAAATCCACAGAAACCAGTCTTTTAACCTACAGAATAGTTATTATCTATTATAACTTAGCAAAGAAAACTGCCATACAAAATCCTGTATTATAAAAAAATTTAAATGGTCAAAAAATCACTTAAGAATACTCTAAAACAATGGGATATAATATATTCTGAACAGTACAGATATTTATATCAATATATTATTTAAGGCAGTGGCACTTTTTTTAGATGAAAAATTTCTCAGTAGTTCTCACTAACAAAGATCTATGTGTCCATTACACATGACACATTCCTTCTGATAGCTTTTTCATCTTGATGTGCACAGAGTCTGGAACGTTAAAATACAAGTTTCATCTTATACTGGTATTAAAATTAATCAGTATAATTTCTGTCAAGCATGTGCATCTGTGTAAAAGGTTCTTTAATACTTACCTGGTTTTCTATTAAGTATTATGGCAACTTTATTCATTTTTTTTAATTCAGGCATATAAATATGTATGTATTAAAATACCAACATTGTACACCAAAAAGAGATTGACTTCACAGTTAAAAAGATTGATCTGTTATTTTTAAGGGATGTGCTTTAGCAGTGGACTTAGTAGAGTTAGGTTAATGTTTGGACTTGATGATCTTGGGAGTCATTTAGGTTGGAAAAGACCTCTAAGATTCTATGATTTTATACATATGTAGAAAGGTAGAAGACAAATAACCCTACACATTTGGGACATCACAGCTTGATCCGGTAATGCCATTTTTTTCATAAAACACTACTCTGAGTTTATTAACAGCCTGATTTGGAAAACCTTCTGAAGTCAGAGGCCTTACACGTTTTCCAGTGACTTTTACAGAAGACATTAAAAAAACATTAAAAAAACATTAAAAAATCCACGCACAGCATACTCAACAGCTAATCCTGTATTAAGTCACATAGATAATTATTTGATTCTTCCACATACAGAGCAAAGAACAGTCTTAATTCTCCCTGAGAACTAAATGTTTAAAACATTTCAGAAGGGTATCAGAAATTTATGGAACTGTGCCTTAAACTCTAACCAAGATCACATACCAAACTGTGCTGATGGCTTTTTTTATTATATATATAATTTTAAAAAAATATTTTTATATATTTCTCTTTATATTATTATAGATATTTATCTGTGTGTATGTTTGTATCCACATACACACACATATATATATGTGAATATAGTATACCTCTATTTACATAGAATTATATGAATAAGTGAATAAAATAAATTAAAATTAAATACAAACTACAAATTCTGCAGATCCTTAGTCATATGATTTCATTAAGAGCTGTATGTTGCATAACCAGGTACAACTTTACTGCACAAGTTCTGGCACTACCTACAGACTTTCAACAGTTCAAAAGAATGTTTGCAATATGAACATGTCCTTCACTTAATTGCTGAATCTGATTTTTAATATTTAGTTTCCCAGGCACTTCACTTACAGGGGGGAGGGGGAGGAATATTAAAACATTACCACCTCTGAATAGTGTCTAATATTTGGAACATGCTTTAATCAAAGTAATCTCACATGCTCTACTCCTTAACATAATACAAATAGAAAATATTTCCTTCTAGAGATTAAGATCCTGAAGCCTTAATTTCATGCTGGTCAATCAGCTGAAGCTGTATTTTTGACAGATGGTTTACCAGAAGAAAGCAAGTAGCTTTCTCATTAACAAGTAGAAATACACTAATTTCATTACTAACTGTATATAGTCCACTACTATATGGTCGTGATTTACTAATTACTTGTGTCACCACATCCTACAGGCTTACTCTCAATGCTAAGCCCACAAGGAACATTACCTGCTTGCTTAAAATACACTTAGTAATTTTGAATGCTTTAAGGTAAACTATCTCCAAAAGAAATTACTTAACGTATTTGGTCACCTACTTTAAGCTAATCACAAGAGGAAAACAAGCTTCTCTGAACGGAATGATAGGCTACACATAGCATTTACAGCAGCTAGCAATAAATTTTCATTGAAGGTCCTACACTTTTATGAATTACTACTGTGGAAAAGTTGAGGAAAACAGCTCACACTGCAATAGTTCCACATTCTCCATGGGTACACACTATACATAGATACTTTTAAACCAGTATTATCTCCACACCAAGGTGCTTGTACTACTTCAACTTCATCAAGAGAGTTAAGGTTCTACAATGCATGCACGAATAAAGCCAAAGGCAATTTCTCAGATCTAGTTTGTAAAAGAAATTTTCTCTTATCTTTCAGAACTGCACAAATGCAACATTTGCTTCATTTGAATTTATGCTAAAATTCTGTTTAACAACAAACATTAAATTCTTGCTTTAAAGCTATAGAGGTTCTTCAGCTCACTTAAGGCAGTATAAGGATCACTCTATGAACTGAAAACAAAGGCGAATTTAACAGCTTTATTAACATATGAAGTCAACATGCTCTCAGTCTCTTGACACAAAACATTTTGCTGCGCTAAATACTCTCAAAATATTTTATCCTAAGCAGAACCACATAAAGTTTCTCTTGATTTAGGTATCTCCTGTTTATGCTTTTTTCATCTCAACACAACTGTCTATCCAGCAATAAACATTCATTTTCAGTTTGGATGTAATCTTTAAAACACTCACTTGATATACTGGAGCAGATCAGTAAGTCTGCTTGGGGTATTTACCACAAGTCTCATCCCATGTATAGTCAAGAACTCTGCTGTTTGCTCTGCCTGCTTTGCACATACACATCTAAGGTTTATGAAAATGTTCCACACAATTGGTACAAAAGGCCACTCTGTCTTGCCAAGGAGTGATTTCTCTTCTCCCCAAAGTGTTCATCACTTTTAGTCCTTTCATCCACTTTCACTCAACCTGCAATTGCATTGAGGAAAAAGGTGTTTCCCTCTGACTACAAAATAAGTGTTTTGACATAATCCAATACGTCAAGTATAGTGGTATCTTTATTTCTGACACACATGTAAGGAAAAGAAGTGAAAAACTTCACATCTTCTCATCCTGCTATGGGTTTTTAATGTTGTAAAATTTTGAGGTGGGTCACAGCAATCGAAAGATGTAGGAAATACAGTGCAGGTAACAACTCCAGCTGCCCAAAGAGGCCATGTCAACAGGATAGCACATACTGAAGAAAGTGTTCTTATAAAACTTGTTCCTCACTAACTACTAACTGCTTAAATAACCTTGAAGGAAATGGGAGAAGAGAGAGGTACTGTTCTTGAGTTTGGATATTTCCCCCCCTCCATACTTGTACACTATTATTGCTTCTGTTTATGTACTGCACATTAGTAACTCCTTAGAGGAAAAAACCAGAACAATAAATTGCTTCAGTCTAAACTGTGGGCCAGATCTCCAGCTGACATAAACCAGAGCTAAGTTTCATCCATTTCCAAGTCTCACACAGCTCATGATCAGTGATCTCCTTTAAAGGTCACTATGGTCAAGGTGGGTTTTTTTTGCTGGGCTATGTTTAAATCCTCATATGACCAAATTGTATATTTTATGATTAAACTATAGTCTTAAAACTTCTCTGAAGTACTTTCACAGAGATGCTATCTCTGCAAAGCTGTAAGCTATGCTAGATAACAGGAATTCATTTAGCTATTTTGTCACTTAGAACTGCATACAATCAAACATCAATTTCTGCACTTCCACCTTCAGTCTTCAGCTTTTGCACAGAAGACAGCATAAAACCATAGCTCAAGTGAGATGCTGTGAAAACATCCCTACTCTTCGCTGTAAAGCAAGTGCAAAGAAGAAATTCTCAAAAAAAAAAAACAACAAATCTAAGCTACTCTTCTAGATAAGTTTCATGGGCATTCTCTGATGACCCAAGCAAGTCTACAGAGCCACCCACACTCCCACATCTCGCCCAGACTTCTGAACCAGATAATCAGTAACCACAAATTCATTTGCAAACAGCATGCTTCTTCCCCAAATTTACTACTGAAGACAATTAAAGTTATTATACCACAGAATGGTCTTGATGCTTCAGGCAGGGAAGGAAATGAAATTAATTCAGTCCAGATTCTGCAAAGTTGTTATCTATCATCTTTCAACTACTTTTTTTAAATCCTACTGCTACTCATTCCAGAGGACAACCTTCCACAAGTTATTCCAAACAATCTTTGGATATTAGCAACCCCTTTAGTCAACTTTTATTTTAAGATGCAAAGAGAAATGTATTTAAGATAAATATACTTCGCTCAGAGGAAGCGCACACTAATGCTATGAATTTCAATAAAGAGATAATTTGTCATTCATGCTGGTACAGCATCTCCACCACATAAGTTCCAAGGTCAACAGTTGTACCAGTAATATTTCTGTTGGATCTACTGAACACTCTATATACTGGTCTCTAAAAAAAAAGAATTAGAGAAAGAGAATTTAAGTAAAAAAGAAAGTGAAATTCCTACTAACTCAACACTCCTCAAACTACTCCAATTTGTCTCTACTGTTACTGCCTCTTTCCCCTCTTTTTTCAAGTCTCCATATAAGTTCCCAGAGGACACGTCCTTATGGGTCTTTGGAGGCATATTCTAACAACCCAAACTGAGGAACACTGCTACAGCTATCCACATCTTGCTCATTGGCTTGGGACCAGTACCTACTGCACCAGGTGCACGTGACACGTGACAGTGACACCGAAGTGTGGGTTCCCAGCCCTGTCCAGCACCACACAGGGCCAAGGCTGTACACATCCAGCAAACACACAGCCACAAGCAGTATCAGAGCGTGAAGGATTACGAGCTCCCAGGACAGCAGTACTTTGGGGGCATGCACCTCAGCACGTCCTGCCCCTTCTTCCCTGCCCCCATTGGTTTTCAAGCCATCTGCCCTTCTTGCTCCGTTTGGAAAGACAAGCAGCTTGCCACCTTTAACGTTCTGGTTACCACAGTAATGCCCTTTAAAGGGCTGTCAAGTCAGGGTAATACCACACATACACACTTTGCAAGGCCAGAAGAGAAGCTCTTAAAACATTTTATCCTTCTTTTGCCCTTTTATCTTAGGGATAAACTTAGGAAATAAACGTAGAAATGAAATAAGGCCAAACAGTAACAGTATGTGCAAGGACGAAAGCAAATGCATGATGATGAATTCTCTCATCTCCTAATTTCAGTTAGCACAGCAATAAGTTCCTTTAAATTACTTTAATATGGAAAGAAAAAGTGCAGCTGTATCTAAAATTTTCATCTTTCCATTCCTTCAGTTTTTTTTATAAAGAGACCGACATCCAACAATGCCATTATTGTGCCTTAAAAGCCACAGAAAAGCAGGTCCCAAACAAAACAAAATAGTTTGGAACTTTCATATTGCTGTATCCTGAAAGCAAGGGCTTCAAGACAAGATATACACTGTTTTTGATCAGGAATGAGAGTGCAGACTCATTTAAATCAATTAAAATGTGGTGTGTTCTCAGAAAGGATGGTCTCACTCCCCTGGCACATCCTTTTCTTTCTACACGCACAAGGTATTCTCTAGCTGAATCGGTTCACAGCTCCAGCTCAAGGAACAATGAGCAAGAAGTCCTACATGCCTCCATGCACCTCTTACCTTTCAAAGCCTGCAAACATAGCACACACGTGCTACGTTTCTTTTTTCTTTGTTTGCATTTGACACTATTAGTTTCCATTTTATTTGAAGTGAGTCACATTGCTAAGTTTTCATCCACAAATTCTCATCAGCATTACTACTATTTACCTTTAGGTCTCTGAAAAAGACTCATCTCAAAAACTGTTAGCCATGTTTCTATAAAACAGAAAAAAAGCACCACCTTTTTAAAGTCAAAGTACAATGCAATCCTGAATCAAAGACAGTGTTCTGCAAATACAAAGCTATTACCAAAAGTAAGCAGAGAACAAAACCAGTTTCAGCCACAGGATTTCCTGTGGTTGTATTGTTACTCTTCAGTCACATAATCAATTAAATGTGACTTCCTATGACAAAACAGGAGGAAACCAAGAGGAACTTACTCATCTGTCAACCGGTATTACATTTAAAAGAGTACAGCAAGTCTCGGTGATATCACAGACCACAAATAATCCACAGGTTCCTACAAAAACTGCTTAGGTTTAGTAAAAGCAGAACCGCAAAGAGATTAGAACTGCAGAAGAGCAATGGCTATGCATTAACAGCAGTTGTGCTTTATTTCTACCACAAGTAACTTCTGCAGCCCATGAGATGTAATATCAGGTATCTTTCAGTTTAGGTGATCTGATGAATATACTTAAAACAAATAGAAATTACATTACAACTGTACAGTTGTAACCTGAAGATCTGATTTAATATATACGAACAGTAAAATACTTCTAGCTGGCATGAAATTAGCAGCATACATGAATAAGCCAAGAAAATATGCACTTTGTGGGTTCGCAGAGTAATTATGAAACTCAAGATATCAAACTAAAGAAATATCAAGACAGATACACTGCAGATATCTTTACTCTGTTCTCAATTACTACCTAAGGTATAATGCAAATACATGAGGCAGAAGTGAGAAGAAGGATATGGAAGTGTTTTCCAGTAAGCACGTATATTGGCATACAGTCTGCTCAGGGCTGCCAACAGCTATATGAAAAGACCAAAGCTGAAGACACTTCAAGTGTCTTCAACTCTGAGTACAAGTGGCATTTAAACATTGGGATACAACAATTGTTGCATTACTTAAACCAGATTCTAACAAAAAACAATAAACAAAAATCTAGTTGAAATGTCCTTGAATTGGGTCCATCCATGCTCTCTGTAAGACACACACTCCTAGTCATCCAAATAAACATCAGCACCATAATTGTTGTAACAATATTCCTACTACTGGAGTCATGGTATCTACCGCCTTTCAGAAATAAGTACCTGGAAATAAACATCAAAAAAGCCATACAAACATCAAGCTATTTTGCTTACAATAAATTCAGAGTTAAAGAGTTACATATCTGCAAACCACAGAATATAGTCAGCCTAGACAGTCCCATTTAATTTCACAGCTCATTACCTAGAATAGACAGTTATAAAATCCATACCAGATGCATTTTGTAATTTTTTTTTTTTATACTTCAAACTGTATTTAAAAATCTCCACTCCCTTTCAGCTTGACATATGTCATGTCTATGCATGGTCTTTTTTTTCTTAGTATGGAGACTGTCTTTAGATTCATGGACTTTTTGCTGTATTAGTTATCACACGGAGAAAGTACAGATGTGTGTGGTTTGCAAATGACACATACTGAATACAGAAAAATGGTTAAGTGGAGATAACATTCAACCATGATTTCTGGATAGGAAATTATTTGTTATCTATGTAAACCATTCTTCTGAAAGAACATGAAACCTCTAACACAAGTTATTTTGTCTAAACCAAGACTAGATAACACCAATCAGTTACAAAATTAGAGGGCTCTGATCCACTAGAATTCATTGGCAGGCTCCAAAGAAGCCCTTATTCAGTTTTCCTTTGATGGATACAATAAGGAACTTTATAAAACAAAAGGCAGAAAAATCGGTGAAAAACCCTCAGTAACAAAAGAGTGTGGTGGATGATCTAATCCTAACAGGGTTTTGTGATTTCCAATTTCTAAAGCTCAAGGAAAATGAAAAGGCTTTGTCAGGGATGAGCAAGATCACCATAATGGCCAAAAGGAAGTAAGAATTAAATATAAACTACCTACTGGTAAATATTCTTCTATACAGTTTAAATAAAGAATGCATGCAAGACTTCATGTCCTCTAGTGGGGTATATGTTATCTACCCTGCCAGACTCAAGTGTCTGAAAGGAACTCACAGACTTACCCAAACTATTCAGTTCTTCTACCACATCAGGGCTCTGCAGGATGTCGTCTAGCTGATGTAAAATCAAGGTTTTGTAAATTGAAATCTCCATGTTGAGAAAGACATTCCAGTGCCTAGGAATGACTACCTTCTCTGCTCCCCTCCACAGAGTCTTCTTCCTGAATTCTCTACTACAGGTGTTTCCCCATTTATCTCAAACCTCAAATTTACTGTTGTTTGCTTTGCCCTTTCAGATCACCAGAAAGACAAGCAACTGGAAATTACTTATTTTTTATATATTTTCCATACAGTATCGAATAACTTCATTATAATTACAATCACATCACTTATCTTAGCCCAAAGTCAAACAGCAGTATGAGCTCTGACCCAGACTCAGGAAAGCATGTGGCTAAGTACATCCTTACACTCAGGAAAGCAATTCATGAGGTGAATAAAGGCAGCCACTGATTAAGGCTCATTTACACCTTTCCTGAACAAATTTATTTTCATTTATAACTCAGGACCTTTTCATCTTCTCCCCGACCACAAATCCAACCAATCCAGAAGAAAATGATCTCTTCATTTTCTATGTTACCAGGATACAACAATATCTAGAGATGGCTTTGTGCCAGAAACTACATTTGACAGCTGTTTCAGACCATGGCATAGCTAGCACATTTTCGATGCCTAGTGTTGACAGGCATTACTTAAAAACAACTGTACTAGAAAAAAATTGTTCTGCAGGCTATTCCTCAGCAGGGTTTTCGTGAACACAGTAGCTGTCAGAGCAAGTGCTAATTTGTATTTCAAAACAACCATTCCAGTAAATACAGCTAATTCTTTTTTATAACTCACAATTTCAGAATACTTATTTACCTATTACGACCAATGGTGGAAAGGCAACTCCAGCTTTCTGAGCATGTACATTTCACAGCCATGGTAAAGTGAAGATTGATCACTAACCAGAGCACAAGACTACAAGCTTTTCATATCTATTTTCAGCATTTCCTCATTTAAAACAGAAAATGAGGTTTGTGAGTTTTGTTGGTTTATATTCTACATTTGCTCCCAGTCAAAAAAGACTGACTTCTATCGCAGCCACTGCTAATTTTGCTTAATTTGTGGGCAAACCAGAAACAGAGTTCACATGCAAAAAATTGTCCCCAAAGGAATTTAAATATAACACACTTCACAGAAAACCAGGAAATGGTCTAGTAGTTACTTAACACCTATGACAGATATTCTTTGGTCTCAAAATGGTCAAATGAAAAGCTCCCTTATAGGTTTGAAAAACAGAAACCTAATGAAAAATTCACACATACAGTGCTAAAATTTAAAAGTTACTTCTCTACAGTTAATACCCATATGTAAATATTTTTTCTTATCTAGTAACAGGAGCAGAAAAAAAGAAAAAACAACTGAGAAACATGGAAAAGTTCTTGAAAATTAGTGTGGCAGCTTAATATTTCATCAGCTGTTGCTTTTTACCAGCAGGAAATCGTATAAGGGGAGATAGCAGAGAATGAAAATGGGCTCTGCATTTAACAACTGCTCAGATTCACAATAATCAGGTGCTGCTTGGGCAAGGCTGAAGACAGTCTCTCAAGACTTCCAGTTACACTGCTTGACACATGAGCAAGGTGCAGCAAACCAGCCACACAAACACCGTTACCAGACAGGGACATTTGAGAGCGTAACTGGATACAACAGTTACTGGATGTAACAGCTCCAGCCTCGGTGGCTGGGATAGTCTTGTTTCTAGGACTGCTCCATGGCTGCAGAAACGGAGGTGACAGTGATGGCAGCACTAGATTGCTCTCTCTTTGAACATGTAGGTGGATGATGGACACCTTTTAGTGACAACCACTGCTGGGTAACCTGCACCCAAAGAACTGGTGTTTACCTCTAAGAAAGGGACAGCACCGTAGACAGAAGTGCACATCAACCCAGACCCAACATAAACCCCTTGTACTGTATGGATTTCACTCCAGTGAAGGGAAGTAAAGCCCCTTTCATAGTCCTAAAATTAACTTTCAAACTCTGACTTCACAAGACTGAAATCAACAATGATAAACTGTAATCTTAATGTATACGACCTAAAACCTGAAGGTTCAAAGTTCATTCCACAATAGGCAAGTAATTGTCAACCAGAATTGGAAAGCATCATAAGGAGAAAAAAAGTTATTGAATTCTACATCCTATTACAATTTTACAGTTTTCTTGCCCTATGGTACAGAAAACATGGCTGTGCAGCACTGCAGACAATTTAACACCATCTAATTTCAGTGCTAATCATCTTGAGCTACACTCTTCTACTTGCCTAGTTACAAATTTATGAAGGGATCAGTCATCCAACGTAACAAAACCAACTCTAACCTCAAGTCTTGCCTACTTCTTATCACTTTCATCTACTGAGGAGCACTGGGCACCTGTGGGGAGGCATGGGGAGTTGAGGGCTGCAGTGCTCCTCTCTCTGCCACAGGACCTAGCGAAGATGGTGGCACCCCAGGGAAAACATGCGTAAGGAAGGGCAAAATGCCACAAAGATGTAAGGAAAAAAACTGAGAGATACAGCCCTTCAAGCACCGAGGTCAGAGAAGCAGGAGGGGAGGAGGTGCTGTGGGTGTCAGAGCAAGGATTTCCCTGCCACCCTCAGAGAGTAGACCATGGTGGGCCCTTTCCTGTAAAAATATGTATATTTTATATTTTTACAT
>NW_008604950.1:0-3396 GCF_000691845.1 Merops nubicus | reverse complement strand
TTGGAAATAGTTTCGGTATAAGTTAGTTTTGATACCACTTCCACTATTATAATGACATATTGTTTGTTCTTATGGAAGGGATCAATATAATCCACTTGCTAAGTGGATCACAAAGGTTTGTCTTTTCAGATATGTAGGGAATCAGTGGTTAGGGGGTGTTCTCTTAGTCTAATTTTACAAAGGTTATACTTAGAAATGATTGATTTATATTGTTCACATGTAATAGGTCATTTATGGGTTTGTGTTTCTTTATACAAATTAAAGGTCCTTGAATGATCTCTTTTAGAATGGAGTTATTCAAGTAAATGGTTCCATTCCTGGTTTCTATCATCTGTAAAGGTAGTTCGGATTTTCATCATGTTTATTTTAGTTAATTCATTAGTATAATTATTTTATTTATTCGTTTCACTTTTAAGGTTAGTTTGGTGGGAAGGAATCCACCCAATATGGAAACTCGTATTCCTTTGGGTAATGGTCAGTATATATTGTCACTTCGCCTTTTGTCAGACTGGGATTCTGTTAATTTCCCAGTCATTCTGTTCTTAGAAAGTGATTCATTTGATATAGTTTTTAAAGATGGAAAAGGAATCATTGTAAGTATATATAGTATCCCTGGATGCTTCTTTTCTTATAAAAATATTGAGTATTGTATCTAGTTTTTCAGTTTGGGTATTATCCTTATCTTGGTTTATTAGTTGTTTATTCGTAGAAGGGTTAATTGTCGTGGATTTAAATCTCCACATTTTTCCTTCTCTTTGGGTTGAAGCGTCTGTGAATCAAGCACTTGTCATTTCACTTCGGTATTCTGGAGTTTCTTTAACTGGATTAGGGATTTTTATTATTAGACCCTTTTCTTTTATAGAGGTAATTTGTTCTTGAATTTTAAGTTGTTTGTTTGGTTCTTTTTCAAGTTTGAAAAGGTTAGAATAATATTCAATTTGGTTATATCATTTTTTGATTGTTCCTTTTTGGAATATCTCATTTGGAGGTGTTCTTCTAGACAATATTTGGTTGATCATCTTAAATGGGTGTTGGAGAATGACCTTTTGTTTCTTGGTGATTTTATCAACTTCTTTGAGTGTTGTATAAACTGTTAGTAATCCGTTCTCCAGGATGGAATATTATTTTTCTGAATCTTTGAGATATTGTGAATGAAAGTTAATTGGACGAGTATTTCCATTTGGTTCTCATTGTCAGAAGTGATATGACAAGGCATTGGCTGAAAACTCCCATTTTATTATTATTGGATATTCTGGGTGGAGAGGGTCCAGTGTTTGGAATGTTTGAGTTTCCAATAATAATAGCTTCAGGGTTTCATCATGGGATGTATTCCAGTTCCAGTGTCGGTTCTTTTTTAATAAATCATACAAAGGTTGTGTAATAACTGAAAAATCAGGGATACGTTTTCTCCTGTATTGTAAGGTTCTTAATATTCCCCGTAGTTCCTTTTTGTTAGTAGGTATTTTTATTTCCTGTAAATGGGATAGAGTGTCAGGAGGGATATTCTAAGTTCCACTCCTCCACTTTATCCCTAGAAATTTTGCTTCTTGAGATGGGGGTTGGTTTTTTTTCCTCAGGGATTTCTATTTGTATATTAATCAGGTGTTTGATTATAGTATCATACACTGTTTTGATCTCTGTTTTCGTTGGACCTTTTATCAATATATCATTTATGTATTGATAGACTTTTACCCTGGGATTATTTTTGATCTCCAGAATGTTTTCTAACTCGCACGCGAGCGCATGGTGGGTTAATGTAGGTGAATGTTTATAGCCCTGAAGTAATTTGGTAAAAGTATATTGTACGTTATTCCAAGTGAAAGCAAAATATTTTTGATCTTTGGGAGCAATGGGAATTTGGAAGAACATATCTTTTATATCCAGAGAGGCCAGTACTGGATGTGCTGCGTCCTGGATTTGCAATATCAGGCCGGCAAGACTAGGGACGGTTGCAGTAAGGGCTGCCGTGTTAGTATTTAATTTTCAGTAATCTACTGTCAACCTTCATTTCCCAGTTGGTTTCTTTACATGTTAAATTGGGGCATTATATGGTGAATTACAGGGTACGATAATGTTTCTTTGTTTTAAATCTGAGATCACCTCTTTGATGTCTTCCTTGGCAGTAACTGGAATGGAATACTGCTTTACGTTAGTAATTTTACTTTGTGGTAAACGGGGAGTTTGCTGGAGTAATCTTATTAATGGTGTTAGCGTATCGAATGTTCAGTAATGATTTTTCTCATCTTTTCAGGTTCGTCCCAGGAGAACATCCATTCCCAATAGGTTAAATGGAATATTTTTGTTCATCACCATATCAACTTGGTTTATCTTCTCCTCGGAGATGTAAAGTGATCTTAGTTGTTTTTTGGAGGGTTGTATTACCAAACGGTCCATTAAAACATATTGGTTTTGAAGATATGGTAACACCACAGAGTTCAGTTATATTAGTATTGAGTGTAGAGATTTGAGCCCCTGTATCTACCACAAAAGTGACTGGATATCGTCTAGGTTCAACAGTATAAGTAAGCTCCAAATCTTCATTTTTATTTTGTACTAATCTCAATACATTTTGCACATCTTTTGGCAGCTGGGTTTTTTTGGAGCCTATTTGTATTTGCACTATGACCTTTTCTTTTATTGAGGGATCATTATCATTACTGTTAGTGTTCGTATCTGGGATTTGTATTTGTACCCTCCTCCGCCGCTGATCTAATTTCTCTCTCTTAGCAGGAGGAGGGCTATTTAGTTTCTCTGCTGGGCAGCCCTATTGACTGATCTTCCTCTGTCAGTTGATCTCCCTCGGGAGTTTGACCTTGGTCCAGGCCTTATAGGCTGTCTAGATTGTCTTTGCTGATTAGTCTGGGTATTCCCAATTTTTTTCTGCCACCTCTGTATCAATTGTCACAATTCAAAAAGGGAGTGGTTGAGGCATAATACTGATTCGGGGAACCCCATGCGTCTGGCTTCAGTTTGAGCATGGCGAACCCCCCGCCCTGAATATATTCTGGTGGGAGGGATGTTAAGTTAGGCCTGTTAGGGTATTGGTTTCTCTGTTGGCCTGTCGAACTCCCAGGAGGGCCGGCTGGTTGTTTCCTCTGTCAATTTCTATTTGTCACCAACCAATCACCCTGTGATCTCTCCTGCTGTTTCAGAGGAGGAGGAGTTGGGGGAGGAGATTGAATTTAGTAGTAGATTAGTTAATTGGTGCCAAGTAATATGTTTCCTTCCTGTCTTGACGTCATTACGGATTGTCAGCACAATATTCTGTAGTTGCATGGGGAGTAAAGGGATTAATGGGATCAGTCTCTTCCTTTTCACTCTCATATTCATAGGGTCATTCTGTTCAGGTTTTAATTTGTGATTATATACCATTTGTAAAACTGTAGTCTTATGGAT
>NW_008604949.1:0-439 GCF_000691845.1 Merops nubicus | reverse complement strand
CAGCTTCTCTGGGAAACTTGTTCCAGTCCCTCAACATCCTTACAGTAAAGAATTTCATCTTAGTATCTAATCTAAATCTACCCTATGCCACCTGGCTTTTCACTAGAAGGTCATTGAAGACTTGATGGATCCTTCACTGATTTCTTCTGTCCTCACTTTGACACGTAGGATACAAATGCTTTTGTTGCATTAATTGCAATGAGTCCTGTTTTGGAATAGTTACCTCATGCAGAACTTGCTGTTCCTTGCTTTTACATTGGAGGACCCAGAGCTGAACATAGAACTACAGGTGGGGTCTCATGAGAGCAGAGTAGAGGGGTAGAATCACCTCTCTCAGCCTGCAGGCCATGCTTCCTTTCATGCAGCCCAGGATGTGATCTGCTTTCTAGGCTGTGAGTGCATGTTGCTGGATCATGTTAAGTTTATCATTCACCCAGAC
>NW_008604948.1:0-25556 GCF_000691845.1 Merops nubicus | reverse complement strand
TATATAAAATTATATATTACATAAGACTCTCCTTAGCTCTCCGTTTTAGACCTTCTAAAGACCCCAAGTTGCATGTTTTCCTAGATAAAAGTGCTCCACTGACCCCACAGCAGCTCTTCTTAATTACTGTAAGGGTTCAAAGGCAGTTCTGAATACAGATATGTGAATTTTAAACTGTTCCAGCTTCTGTATCTAGTTTCTTCTACAGTGATACTAACATTTTGCTATCTCTGCTGTTAAGCATCTTGTGCCTTACCCTAGAACTAAATCTGTTGTTTTCACAGCCTCATGTATTGATGGCTTAATCACCTGCGATCAACTGAAGCCTCGGGCCTTTCTCCTCCTCTGTCATTTTAACTACTGAGCTCAGTGTTATTAGTCACTAAGTGCACTTTGTACTATTAAGTTCTCATTTCTATAGCTCCACTCATTTTCAAGGCAATCCAATTCTTGTGCAATACTCTGATCTTGCTCTGCAATGACAAGGCTAATGTCACATCCTCTGCAAATTTGTTCAGTACACCCTTACAAGGCATTAGTGTAAACAGAATTAATAACCAGACCCAGAACAGATCCTTAAGGAAGTCCACCAGTGACCTCTTTTGTAACAAGAGTCCAGCTCTCAATCATGTCATAGTCTTTCCTTTAGCCAGGCCTTCATCTGCTCTTTACCATATCTTAATCCTAACTAGATTTATTATAGTTCCAACATAGGAACTGCTTTACTAAAACAGAGCTATAAGACCTAGAGCAAAACCTTAGTTGACCTCTTAATTAAAAATAACCAAATTCTCAAGGACAGGTATACAAGCTGCTCTACTCAACCTTAAACCACAATGCATTTGATCCAGCTTTCCACTGCTTTCATTTTCCTTTCCTCCAAAACATAGCCCATAAATCTCTGTACAGAGTTCACATTATGGGTTGCCAAGAGAACCTGACCTTCCTCATTTCCATCTGCAGGAGAAACTGCCATCATTGCTGCCCCAACTAAGCAATAGAGCCCAAATTGTTTGATTTTAATTCCTATTTCTTTAGAACTCTAGGAGGACTACTTGCATAACCTCTCATTATGAGCCCATGGAAGCTTCAAGTTATGCCTTTTTTTTTTGTCAACTTGTACTTCCAGTCTACTCCTCTCATTTTCCTTAAGCACATGTTTTTCAAATCCTGTATTTGAGGGATAGCTTCAATTTCAACCTGTTCACGTGATCCCTGTAGCACTTGGTTTCAAATGCCTCCATTGTATATGGGAATAAAGATCCAGGGAATTATAACAATCTCTGTTGACTGATACTGACCACAGTTTTCTTTGCCAAATTAGAACAGTGGGGGGTGTTTTCAGAAGTAGTGTTTTCTTGATCCCTGCTGTTTCCTTCATCTCTGCTGTTTGCTAGGTTATCCCCCATACAGCACTCTAGCAATTGCTGAATCCTTTATTTAGTATTTGTCTTCCTCTGCACCACTGTGTGTGGAAACTCTACAAGTATTTCTCATCTTCCTCCCTCTCTTCTCAAGTTGAAGTCAACGAGTATGTCAAGCTCAAACCAAGTTTATTAAGCCAAGAACTACTGAGATGACATCTATCTATGTGTCAGGATTTCTCCTTTCTCTTAGGATCTTCCAAGTAGATCTGGGGCAGACATCACAGCTGCAAGCCACTTCTGCTCTAAGAGAAGCTCTCTGTGTTCTGATGTTAGAGCCTCAGTGATAATTATTCAGGTTGGGGGAATATACACAGCTTCACCCAGAGGCTTGCAAGTCACTCTTCTTGTTGCTGGTCTATGAAATGTTGCAGCTGAGAACAGAAAAAGAAGCCACCAGTCCATGTGAGGTGTGCAATAATCACCAGAAGCATCAGCCACTCTAATCCAGCAGCTTGAAACCTCTTGAGGCATTTCTGTCAAACCACCAAAAAATCTCCCACCTTTTACAGCTACTTTGTTTTACATTCATATATAAAAAGTTTATTTCTGTGGGAATTGTGTATGATTGTTGCTCTGTGTGAGGTGTGAAATAACCCCCAGAAGCATCAGCCACTCTAATCCAGCAGCTTGAAACCTCTTGAGGCATTTCTGTCAAACCACCAAAAAATCTCCCACCTCTACAGCTACTTTGTTTCATATACAAAAAGTTTATTTCTGTGGGAATTGTGTATGATTGTTGCTGGGACAGAAGTAAGGACATAGAGTGCCCTAGCAACAGGGTGAGCTAAAAAGGTTTCACAGAGATGCTACAGAATGACTACAGTGCTTCTGTAATATACCAAGAAAGTGTTCCTGTTGTGTCTTTAATCAGTGAAGTGCCAAAAAGAGACATGCCACTTAGCTTCAGGCTACTGCAAGTGCTAAAATGGATCCCCAGTGTCAGGTGTGGCAAGCCAGGATAGCCAGACCAAGCTCAACTTTGCAGCATTCAATCAAAGCATCCACCCTCAAGGGAGACTTCATTTCCCTGTCTTCTCATCCAAGTTCATCTCACAAGCTGCACCAGAAGACTAGGTCGTATCACTTCTGTACACTGAAAATAACTTAGAATAACTCTTGAGTTGGGAAAGAAGAGAGCCATTACTCCTGAATAATTCTGCTTAGAAAGTACAGCAACTATTCTTGAAGAAAGCCACTTATCCTGGAAGAGAGTGATTATAGCTTATTCCATAATAATATCTTGTAGAACTTCATGTATAAAAAAGGCCTTGATGAAAGATTATGTTCATGAGAACAAGAGGGCTGTTTGAAGAGTGCTGGCATTTTGTACTGCTGAAATTATTCCAACCTGAATTCCAACCACAAATTTCAGCAGAAGGCTGTACTGAGTTAGTCACTATTACAATTGTATATATTTATTCTGATTTAAGGTAGTGGTTCTACACTGACCATATGATTTTCCTCCAGTTCCACATGCTTGATCTCATGCACAACAGATGGAGTCCACAGGCATGTGGCAAGATCACCAGCAGTGCTGCAAGTTTCTAGTTGCCACCTTTTGAGTTACAAGGAACTTCAACACGTGAAGCACAACCCAAAAGAACACCAAAGTAGTTTAGCACCAGGAAAGAACTGAAACTGAAATCCCAGAATTGCTCTTGCAGCAGAAAAAGGACTGCTCAAAAAAAGACACATAATAGGAAAAAAAGGGTCTTCAGCAAAGTAGGGTGCAGAGACTCCCCAAGAACACTGAAAGCAATGTATGTGCCATTGCTCAGACAGTCATCATCTGTGTCTCAGTGGGGCTAAATTAGCTTGTGTTTAACTGCAAGTTTACAAAAGGGACAGTTACACCCTTCATGGCACCTCATAAATAAAAGAGAGCTGAAGTCTACACATCACACCACTGGGCTTTCAAGTGAGGACCAAAACAATTCACTGGCTTGCTCATAATCATGACAAAAATCCCTGCAGTTCATGTCTGAATGCTGTAACAAGTACTTGATATCTCTAGGTCAGCAGCTTTCAACCTGTCTGAAAGACTCCAAGGGGTCCATGAAAGCCAAGGAAAGCAAGTGTATCACTAACATCTAAAATTTGCTGCTTTCATTGGAAGCTTTCAGAAGTCCATACATCCAAAGAGACTGAAAGACACTGCACTAGAAGGATCCAGAAAGCCTACAGAGACATGGGAAATAAAATGAGCTAATGAGACACACTGCAAACAGCCTCAGTAGTTTATAATCAGCAAAACAAACACTGATTGTAGGAGACTTGGGTGAACACTGTAGCAGTCCAAAAGGAATATTAGGAGTCGAGTTTTTTAGGTCCCTCGAGAACAACGCCTCAGGCAGTGAAGAGGCATCTCATTCCCACTGCTTTGAGAACAGAGCTGTCAAAATAATGATATCCCCACGTAAAGCAAGCACTTACTCTGGTCGGCAGATCACCAGGTCCCCTTTGTTGGTGCCATATGCCAATCCCAGGCCTGGCTCAGGCAGCCAGCGAGCAGAGTTGATGCTGACATGTCTCCTCTGGTCGGCAGGCATCGGGTACAGAACGTTGAAAACTCTCTGAAACAACAACAGGACATTACTTGACAGGACAATACAAAGCAGGAAGGCCAAGGACGTTCAAATGTTCATCCTCCTTGCAGCAGTGGAGCTGGCCAAGGACACGTGTCGTTTGACAGGGTGTTGCAAGAACCCACTAATCCAGCAGCAAGAGTGAGCAGCTGCCAGAAACACACGTGCATGTGCCCCTGAGTGTTTAACTGGCTGGCACACGCCTGCAGACCAGAGGAAATTCTGCCCCCAGGAGAACCTGCATGGCACCCAGTGAGCTGCACAGTCCTTCTGTTCAAAGTAATTGAACACAGTGCTGGGGACAAGGGATGCAGTCACTAGAAAGCAGGACAGCTGAGACTCTCCTGGCCTTCACTTCTCATCTTCACTCACTAGGGTGGGGACAGGCAACTGGCAAGTACAAGCATCAAAAGTTTCTGTTAAGAAACCCAAACTTATGCAAAAATAAGAAACAATTCTTTCCTTTTTTAAACATTTAAATACATTTAAAAATGTCTCAGTTTCACCAACCCTAAACATCAACAGTGCACAAAAGAAAATCATAATCCAGGGATGCAGTGAATGACACAAGTACACAAGTAACAAGTCACCAAACCTTTCTTCCAGACACCCCAGAAAAGAGGATGGTGCTGGACCAGGAAGCGAGAAAGGGGATGAGGATGTGCTGGAACAACAGGATAAAGGTAGATGGGAATGCAGGTGAACCACTACTGCACTACTGAGGTGGCCTGAAGTCATAATTAGAGCCCATTAAAGTGGGACTCATCAGCTAGCATAACAAACTGGGGCTGTTTTTTTCTGTAGCTCTACTGCCCACCCCACATCTTGCCTGTTTGATAATTTAATTTGAGAAGTCTGAGGCAGAGACCACTTAACTGTATGTCCTCCAACAGCCAGTACCCAAAACCTTCATCTTGACCACCCTAACACAAAGTCAGTCAGTGAGAGCAAAATAATAGAGCCACATTATTTCCCACCATCAGTAACACATTTAACCTCTCCTCTGAGGTGGCCACTTTAAAGGAGAGAATGTCCTTAAGGATTTCTCTGTGTGACAGAAGCTGGTCACTCTTTGCCCTGGCTATCACTCAGCAGTTAAGTGTATTCAGAGAAGCTCCATGAGTGTTTGGCTAGAAGGCACAGGCCCTGAGGAGTTTATCTAGCTCTTACCCATCTCTGTCCTGTCTGTCCTGTCCCCTTCCCACCTTGCCTGCTAGGAGGTGTTGGGGGGGGTGCACAGGGGGAGAAAAGAAGGAGGGTGAATCAGATGTACGATGGTAACACCTGTTTCCATGGAGATTCTGGTGCACTCTGAGATGGGAAGACTGGATTTGTGATGAAGGACAGGAAAGGGAGGGGTCCATCAGAGCTGGGAGCACAAATTCACAAAATAAGCCTTCCAAATCTCTCAAGAACTGCAAGGGTTTTCTAGCATAACCTTCTTCATCGAATCAGGAACAAACAGTCTCTCTCAGATAGCTCAGCTTGCAAGGTCTCAGAGCCAGAGAAGCTGCCTCCCTGGGGTAGCTGCAAGCTCTCCTCCACTGGCAGGTCCGTTTGCACAGCTGCTGTCCCACAGCTTCTGCAACCAGCTATGCCAAAGCAGGAGACTTGCTACAGCTACAGCTGAGCATCCAGGTGCTTTGCAGTAAATATCACCTCGTGGAAAGTGCTGCCAAGGACAGGGGTCTGGTTCTGACAACCTGCAAAAACGTTGGCTGAAGGCAGAATCTCAAAGGCAAGATGGCTTAAAAATTTTCTGCATGAGATGAGAGCTGCTTCATCACTCCACTCCATTCACTTCTAAACAGCTTGTCAGGAGAAGAGCTCCCCTCCCCTGCTGCTTCCCACTCCCACGCTAATGGGACAGCTCCATGCAGTGTTAAGGGTGATGACATCCGTGCGTGTGGTAATTAGTACATAAAAAGAGAAAGCAGCTGTACTGGTGTAATCACCACTCACAGCAGTAACCAGGACCCAGCTCATCAATCTGATGCAGTCAAACAGACTGACTGGTGCAATTGCATCCATTAGCAAGACCCCCTACTCTATCCACAGAGTGGGAAAAAAAACCTGACGTTTCTTCAACATCACCAGGTCCCTCTCTTCAAAGAAGGTCAGAAGCCTGCCAGGAAGATCACAGCTAATTATTTTTTGATTTTTTTTTCCCCTTCTTTTTGTTTTCATTGCTAAATCTTATAAAGAGTTACTGAGATGTTTCAGCCAAGGTAGCCAGCCTGAAAACATACCTTTGGTGACCACAATTCTTCGCCAGTGGGATTGCCCATGCTTTGTAGTTCTGTGATTCTAGGAATATTACCCTAATTATTACAGGAATCCTACACTAACATGATCTTGTCCAGCTTCTAGGTCAAGATTTTATTGCCAAGCCTCGCACACTCTTCAAAAACACCAATATAAATGCATAAAGTTGATAATTACCAGTCCCCTCTCATTAGGGCTGGTCCACAGATGAGTTGCAGGCCATATAAACAGCCATGTTGATGGCCAAAAGTTGAGGAACCAGTTTAAAACCACTGTTGTAACAGTCCACTAATTTTTAGGGTCCCCACCACACTCCACTACAGACTCCAGAGAATTTTTTTTAATAGCATAGCACTGGAATTTAGGAGAGATATTGTATTGCATCACACTTTATCAGCCTATAATCACTGCCAGCAGTCACAGCAAGCTTCCAGGCTCTTCACAATAACCAATGTCAAACCAGCTCTTAGCAGCACCACACTACTAATTCAATAATATGTAGCCACGACCTTAGATATGGCAGTTCAGCATTTTAGGAAGTTTGGCAGCTGCATTTGTTTCCAGATGCTGTTCTGAAATAGAACTTTGAATGGTATGTTTCTGTAAACACAAATGCTGGGAAGCCTGAGAAGTGGGAGCTTCAAAACACCCCTATGGAAGCTTAAGCCCAAACAGGCAATGTAAGTATAGCAAGCTGTTCTCTCTATGGGAACAACATAAGCATATAAATGTCATTTCAGTAGGCAAGAAAGGTCCTACCCCTTCCCCTCAGGGCCACATAGCCCAGCTTGGATTACACAGAACAGTTGCTTGATCTGTGCTTATGTTTGTGGAAAACTGTCTCTGGTGATCTCACCACACTTCACAGGAGATTCCAGAAGTCTTCTGTCATTTCAGGGACTCTCTCTCTCTCTCCTCTGAGAATAAGTGGATGTCAGCAAGATAAAAAGTTGTCCTCTACAAATACCAAAACTACCTAGGCAGCTAAGCTTCCACACAAAAGATGACTCTCATACCAAAGGAAAGCAATACTCATTAAAGAAACAACTGGTTGCTTCTGTTCTACACCTGTGTAACCAAAAAGTATGGGAAATAGTTTGGTTGAGTCACTTATGTCTGCACTTCTCTATTTCCAAAGACCACACTAGAAGCAACTACTTATCTCTTCTGCTGTGCCTTTTCCATCCTCCCTAAACAGGAGTGGGCATATCATCTACTGAATTCCCTAAGGCCAATTTCATCACTTCACACCCTCTTCCTCAATGCTGAATTCAGCAGGGGAGAAGATGGCTCAGAGAAAGCAGGGCTGTAAGCCACGAGGAAATTTAAAAAAAAATAGGCCCTGAAAAGTATTCAGCAAACAAGTTGCATGTGGAGTGCAAAGGCAACCTCCAGTCCAAGGCTGCTGCTCTCCCTCCAACTTGTTAGTGCTGGCACATCAGTACTGCAGCACCTGTCACAGCCACCACTTAGGGATTAAACTTAAGTATTTACTTAAGGCAGAGAGCCAGGAGAGGCTGCATGACAATCAACAGCCTCAAGGAATCTTTCCCGATGACCTCTTTCTCACTGTCAGACTGCTAGACTTCTGTGGGAAGAAGGGGGCCCAGGGCACAACACAGAAGCACAGAGCTAGACAGTTAATTTGTGTCTGCCCTGGAGGGCTACAAAAAACTTTGTGCTAAAAGCCTCTGCTCTGCTGAGCCCTAGATACCGACCTAGTGCTTCCCTCTTCCCAGGGAAGCTGCTGCTGTTTAATAACGCTCTCCAAATTCCACCTTTCTCCTCCATTTCTGGTTTGTGCCAACATTAAAAAGCTGGACAGGGCATTTGCCAGGATCCTGCCAGTCATCCAAGCAGCAGCAGGCTGCCCCAAGCCCGTGCTGCTGCTGCCAGCTGGCAGTGGAGCTGCACTGCTCTCCTGCTCCAAGCAGCACCGTGCCTGGCCAAAGCAGAGGCACCCCAACTTCTGCACAGCCACCCCTCTGCTCAAGGCCTTCCCACCTCTCAGGAGAGCAATGAAAAGCAGGGGAGTGCTGAAAAGAAAAACCATGTTTTGAAGCTGGAGGAGAAGAGAAAGTTGGCACAAGCAGGTGGGGAAACTCAGCGGGGACTGCTGCTTTTTATCTTTTTAAATTCAATAGAGACATTTCTGCTCTTCAGCTTGATGCATGGCCTTTCAAGATGCCAATAAATTTCAAGCTGTTACCTTTGCTTAGTCCAAGCAGTAAGCTGTGCTGTTAGGTCAGCCTTGATAAAGGCTGTTCTCTCATTTACATGGGGAAATCTTGTCATTCTGACAGGTAAAGGGAGAGGAAGGGCTAGAGCAGATCAGGTGGGTTTTAGCAGGCAGCAGCCTAAAATTTCATTATTAATTTTCAATGGAATTGATGCTGTCATTAGAGCCTGACTGACTGTGAAAATACACAAGAAGAGAAACATCCAACGTGCTAAACCAAATAGAAACTTCTTCCTGGGAGGACTGATAAAATCCATAGTTTCACAACTACTCTGGCCCGGGTTGCAGAGAAAAGAGCTTCTGAAAGGAGATTCAGTCTCTGTGGGATGGTACAGCTGTACCAGGAGTCAACATTTGTACCTCATACCTGCACAGATGTAAAGTTTAGGCTGTTAAAGTGTTCTTCATACAGATACAGGTGATACTACAAACTGTAGAGGCTGCAGAGCTTTGTCAGTGTAACTACAGCTATACCAGAGCCTCTGGCCAGCACAAGGTCTCTCATTTTGTTACACATTCCAACTAAGCTATGTGAATTAATAGAGATGCAGCCCTAAAAACACAGCCAATCCACACCACTGTATTAAGTTCACTGAAAGCACAGCTCCAAGCAGCAGTTCTGCATTTCCCCACCTGCCCTTCATCTTCTGCTCCACAATCTGACCTTGAACAAGAACTTGAAGTTTCACTTCACGTTTTTGGATTGCGAGCACCTTACTGAGACTGAACAGCACTAAGATAAACTCTCTCTTTTTTTGCCTTACTCATCCCAATAGTGTTGCCACTGAAAGATCTGATGAGGGATATTTAACATCCATGTGCTAACTAGCTCAATCTAACACCAGGGTATCAGATAAGTTGCTATAAAGGCTCTACCACTCCACTGAAAGCTCTCTACGTTCTTTGCATAGCTTCCAGGAAGCCACTTGCATCAATGATTTCTGCAATACTTCCAATTAGTTTAAACAAGTTTAATGTCCAGAAGCAAAATAAGAAACAGACATCCTAAACTGATCTCCTTAATAAATAACACTATCTCCTTTTTGCTTAGATTACCTTCTTTACCTTGCCTTCTATTAATGAACTTCATAAAAGCTGCTGAAATTCAGGCTTGTCTTGCACTGCCACAACCCCCAGAGCCCTCTGCAGCAGAATCCAAGTCTAGCTTGTTTAAAGCAGAGGGCCTTGAATGCAAAGCAAAACAAACACTCCTTGAGATAACTGACTGATGGCTCTATACATTTATTCATAAGGCAACGTATATCAGTATTTTGAAACAAGGCAAGTCTCCCCTTTGTTTGGAAGGAGTCTCCTTTCTGTATCTCTGTGCAGAGACAAAGAAAAAGGCACGTACTTCCCATGATCAGACCCAGGGAGAAAATGTGCTGTTTTGCTCCCAGTCTCCCCCTATTAGGCAGGTTGCTCTGTGCTGTTCTCAAGCCCTCCCCCACAGCTGGTTCCTGCCAGCAGCATACACATCTTTCCATTAGATCTTCTCCATTAAAATGGAAGAAGGAAAAAATAATGCATTTATCTTTCTGGATTTGTCAGCCTTAAACTCAAATGGATCTTATCATCCAATGCTCTGCACAAATAAAATTTCATTCAACTCCATTTATCTTCCCCAAATGCAATAGGATCATATAGGAAATTCTTCAGTCTTTGCCAATACAACAAACCTCTTTCTGCCTTTTCCTGCACCTGTTGTCAGTGCAGAAAATCCTCGCTTTGCTTTCTGGGCCATGCTGAATTAAATGAGAACTGTTGATTTTCAGCAACAGCTAAAACCTTAACTGAGGCTACCTGGTCAATTCCTAGACCTGGGCAGCACCAGAAGTTTCCATTGGATGGCAGAAAATCCTCGCTTTGCTTTCTGGGCCATGCTGAATTAAATGAGAACTGTTGATTTTCAGCAACTAAAACCTTAACTGAGGATACATGGTCAATTCCTAAACCTGGGCAGCACCAGAAGTTTCTATTGGATGGACTGAGAAACTTGCTGCAAAGGTAAAACACTGTTTGTTCTTTTTGACCATACTTTATTACCTAATTTATTGCTGGTCTGTCAGATCAGAACAAGTCTCATTCCAGCACACCTAACTCCTTCTTTCTTTGGGATAGCTCTTGGCATCAGGAGGTACTTTATCTCACAAGTCTGTCATGCAACTACTACATGAGAAAGCTTTAAAATAGCTAGTTGGAAACCTCAAAAGATTAACAAGAACTAGGTCTTCTGAAGAAATGGATTATCTCAGGTAACAAAGCTCTCACTCAGGAAAACAACACACTTAGAGTGAAGTGTCTCATTCATTTACTACCCATCTCCCAAAGGCTGCAAAACCAGGGTAATACCTCCAAAAAGCCCTTTAGGGGACTGGTCCGAGCTCACATCTGAAACCTAGGGCTGAGTAAGCAAGAAAATTGATAAACAAAACAACTGTCCTTTCAATTGTGCATACGTGTGGTTGCAACAGATGAAAGGAGAGAAAGAGGAATGCCAAAGGGTGTCTTGGCGTGACAGAAGACAGACACAGATATATTCAGTGCAGATGCACGAGTGAACTGAACTGTGCAAACAGGACTGTGCCCCCAGCTATTTCTCTCTCTTGCAAAAATCACCAACAGCTCTCAAATCCTGGAACAATCTAATAAAAATGTGGTCTCCTCGATGGCAAAAGGAACGACAAGCTTCTTTGGTTTTGCCCCTAACCCAGACTGCAAAGCAAAAGCAGTAGCTGTGAATTTCCCCATTAACTGTCACGCTGAGACTGTAACAGCAGCATCTACAATATGTTAAAGATTTAATGACAAGAGCAAAGGATTCACTCACAGCTGCCATTCCACCCCTCTCTCCGTCTGCTGAGCCTCAACAGAATGGCATACAAGATCAAATGTCAACAATATGTTGATGACAGAGCTACATGCATCCTCATCTAGGTGAAAAGAGGCTGTCATCCAGCTGCCTACATGTCTGGAAGGAATAAATACTGAAGGAAAGAGTTGGCTTAAATCTAACTCAAGAAAGATGGTAGGAAGAAGTACTGAAAAAGTCTTTATGAATTTGCAAGGCTCTTCTCAGCCCATGGCCAGTTTAGTTGATAATTCTCTTTAGTTCCCTTCCCACTACCTGGCTTGGGCAAAATGACTGCACCTAAACTCAGACATGGAACCACTTTTCCCATAATTTCTTCCACCTAGTTAAAGCTCTGCACCCAACTGCACCACAGCTAACACTATGCTCTGCAGCAAGTGGGCCCAGGGCCTTAGCTGAACTGCAAGAGCTCAGCTCTCCTAATACTGCTCCCCATGTTAAACAAAAGGTCTTGGCTCTCAGTTTCACATCCCATGAAGTAAAAACATCCTGAAGAGATGTCATTTGCCTTTTCTTCACACCAGTTTCCTAAACCTGACACTGCTCCTATGTTTAACCATTGTGTGAGATATTAACACAGTATTTGATGAAATGATCCTTCCTTGTAAGTGCTCTCTTAGGAGACTTCATATAGATACAAATGAATTGGTCAAGATAGCAATTTAATTGACTTTTAGAACACACCTTTCCTGGATCTATACTAAAATGTCCAAATCTTTATGCCATCTGCAACATCAAGGTGGAGTTGTCTTTTCCAACAACAAACAGCTCTTTCTTACAGTACCCTAGGTAAGCAGTGCTTACCAGCATGGCCTCTGGATATGCTCTGGTCTTTTAACCTGCCAGAATCTGCCAATACACAGAGCACAGAAAACTATTTGGCCTCAACCAGACTATTATGCTCCATTTTGTTTGAAAAGGAGAGATTTCTCTCATCTCTCAGAAGAAGGTTCTGTCCCCACAAGTGCATGCAGTCTGTGACTCTGCTTGGACTCCTGGTAGCCTAACATACATGTACCTGGTTCAACTTCTGCCAACAGTGAAAAATTTCTTTGGGCACTAATTGGATGTATTATTTGCAGTGCTACTCAGGAGTTGTCAGGAACTCTTCCTGTCAACCTGAAGATGTCAAATTACCTCTTACAAGAAGACACAAGGGACCACAATCAATAAGCATAACACAGCAAGAGGCTGCAAACTACTCTTGTTTTCAGAAGTCTGTTAGTTCATATGAACCACTCCACTGGAGGTAAGGTGTTGCAGCAAGCCATCTCTATGTATTCTCCTGATCCATTTCCTTTTCAAATTTATCAAGGGTTCTGACAAAACTGTCACTTGTACCCCAGTGAAACAAATGTGCACAGCCATTCACTTTCAGGCTTAAGGCCCCTTTGCTTTATGGCTGCAGGAGCATTCACAGCTCATCCAGCAAGTCAAATCCAGCTCATCCTGGCAGCAACTTTTGCAGACCACACTGGATGCATTCTACTAACACTTGCACAGAGCTCAGAAGACAACAGCACTCAACAAAATTGCACATCTCCTCACATATTCTGTGCACTGCCCTTGTTAAGAGTTAATATGTTGAAAAAAACCCTTGGCTCTGTGCTAAAACTCCATGTGCCTTGCTGTTTCAGCCCCTTCTTCCTGCACAATGTGGAATTCTCCATCTGTTTACACTGGAAGCACACACGTATTCTGTTCCAGCCAGGTTAGTGACAACCACTTCATGGGGATGTTTCTCAAATACCAGTAGTCTTGTCAAGAGCTATTTCTGCATCTCCACAGCCTGAACTTCCTTTTCCAGGTTCAAAGCACCATGCAGTATTTGAGATGGGGCTTGGTTAAGTCACTTATCACTGCAGATTGGATGATTTGTTCTTCAGCTGCAAGTCAATCACGTTTTTCTATCACCTACCTCACTTTTTGTATCCTCAGCTTAAAAGCTCTTTTCCATGTTTTATTTTGATTTGGATTACAGTAATCATGTTTTTCTGATATTTCA
This sequence comes from Merops nubicus, assembly GCF_000691845.1. Classification (NCBI taxonomy): domain Eukaryota; kingdom Metazoa; phylum Chordata; class Aves; order Coraciiformes; family Meropidae; genus Merops; species Merops nubicus. Next base: position 12,163 of record NW_008604948.1, on the reverse strand, counting down.
GAGTTAGCTTCCTCTGGGTAAAATGAAAACCATTAAACATTTCAAGGGCATTGGAATTGGTGAATGCCAGAAATAAAACTACCTTCTGGCAGCCTTTCTTGCTAATATCCACTGCTAACAGATCCAGGGCAATATGATCTCTACTCTTCCATGTTTCTAAGGAACTTCAGCTCCAATCAAGTGACTAATTCCACATTCTTCTAAGTTTTTTAACCTCCCTATACTCTTGAAATCACATGGAATTCAGAAATGACCCTAGATACAAGCAACCTGAAAACAAATTATTTGGAGACCAGCTGCACCTACGCTTTCAAAATATCCTGCAAAACCTCCTCTTCCTCCATATTTGGAGTCCTTTCTCAAAATTATGATTTCTGGAACTCAGATACTTCCAGACAATTCCCAGTACCACTGCTACCTCTACCACCTCAAGCTAGAGATCTACTAAAAGAAATTCCTTCCCTGTAATCTCCAGCTATAAATTTCAGAGATGTTAGCTAGCTTTGCAAAAAAAAAACCCCCAAAAACCAACCCAAACAAACCACAAATAACAACAAAAAAAGTAGCTTCTGCATACCACTCCTGTTAGAAGCCAACACTACTACAGAGCTTTTTAAGCTTCAGTCTGAAAAAAACTTGTTCTTTAGCAAAGCCAGCTTTCCATCTGAAATGCTGAACAGATCAGTCTGAAGGGAGTGAATAGAAAGAGCATGAACCTCTAGCTCATGACAGCAATATTTGATGACAATTCACTACTTCTACTCCATTTCTGAGCACAATTCATAACTCTCAAATATTGTCAGCCCTGACCTGTACCCAACTCTACCCAATCTCTCCGAAATATTAGGAGCAAGATGTATATAGACAATGCACACTTGGATAACTGAGATGCTCCTTAATACAATCTGAAAGAGCTGTAGCTCTCAGAGAGAACATTTCTCTCCCACTCTAAAAATTACACCAGCAGCTAGTGGATTTCTAGGTGCAATTAAATGTATTAAGAGTTTCATTTAACAATAATTAATTGCATCTTCAAAAGCTCTGTTTCACAGCAAGATGAAGAAACTCTTTGAGGAATAGAAACCTGCATTCCACTGACTGCTAGTCAAGGAGGAGTTAATTGGAAGCAGAAATGATCACTGCATTTCACTCCTCAGCAGGCTGCCATGCTTTTGCAGTGACTTACAGGACACAGTGCCAAGCCCTGCTCTCCCAGGTCATTGATTCCAAACCAAAAGGCATCAGTGAAGGAGGGAACAATTGTGAGACAACTTCCAAGAATTTTCACAGAACCTGATGTAGCATTTCTTTTGAATTTCTCTCTTGGGAGTTTTGAAAGTAATGTAAAATTAAAATATCCACACAGCATTGCTTCAGAACGTGGCTATGACTTATTCTTAATTAAGAAGTTGAGTAACAACTGTTTTGTATTACAAACTGCTGGCAGAGAGGCAACAAAATGTTCTGTTGCCAGAGCAAATCTGAAGATTAATTTAATGTGCACATTTAGAGAGAGAGATTGAAGAATACAGTTTCACCAGGTTTCCTCAAGATTTTCCTACTGTATGCTGGCCAAGCTGCAAACAGGTTTTTACTCAGCTGAACACAAATGTGTCAGCCACTGTAAAGAGAGTGTGCTAAGAATATTATAAAGTTTCCTACTTCAGGCTCTAAAAATATTAAAAAAATTAAAAACATTAACAGTTTTCTGTTCTCCAAGCTTGGTCCTACAGGCTGCACAAAGATGACCAACACCACACCAGAATGTTAGAACAACACTCAACATCACACCCCAGGAAGGCTCTTTAACCAAATTAATTCAGACTGGTGTAGTTGTGACCCTGTCACAAAATGCAGAAAGCTGGAAGTCCAAAGCAGTCAGAAATGATACATTTTTTAACATCTTTAAACATGATGTGGGAAAAGGGGAAAACAGCAAATTGGTTAGCAAATCCTGCTAGACTGGTAAATTTAAAAGCGTGGGGGAAAGGTTTTTGGAAGCTAAAAATACATGTGCAAGAAAGATGAAAGAAGCAACCTTTAGAACACATGCAATCCATCTGGAGAAAAATAATCCAGAACTAGAGCAGATGAGAACGACAGGAGTGCAGTGATGTGGAGCAAGTCTGAAAAGCAAGAGTGGGAAAAATAGAACAAAATATTCAATGCATCAAAACAGCAAAAAAAAAAGGGAAAAAACCCTGACAATTTTCAATGGCATAAAGTACTGTAGTCCAAAAAAAACACCAAAAAAAAAGAGGCAGAAAAATACTCTGTGAGATTCTGGTGAGACTATGCTTATCACATTACATATATTGAAACATCCCAGGATGATGGGGGGGAAGAGAGAAGGGCATTTTGGAGAGAAGTCAGAATAGAAAAAAATCTGAAAGCTGGAAGATTGAATTACAAGAAAAGATTAAGGGAATACAAAACACTACTTCACTAAATGGTGACTAAGAGCAAGGGTACAAGCATTTTAAGAGCATAACACACCATAGGAGAAGAAGATATGTTTGAAATGGAGATGAAGAAATATAAATGGAAGACTTAGAAGCCTACTGATTTAGCTGGCTAGAAAAAAAAAAGTCTCAAAAGGGAAGGGCTAGAAGCCATAGCAACTGGAGTTTGGAGCAAATGTAAAGGATGGATGAGAGGAAGAGACATTTTTAGCTAATAGGACTTCTCTATGTTAACTTATTATGATATGGTAAAAAGACTGTGGGAAGGGATACTCCTGATTCTGGCAGTAAAAGCTATGTATCCCACTAGGATCTTAAAATAACTGAAAAAAGAAACATTACCAGGGCAAACTACACTTTTCAAAGCTTCTAACAGGATAGTGAATCCATGTATTTAGTGATCTTATATCCACACAGCTTTCATAAGTTATACCTGCTAATCAAATAGTGCTTTTTGGCAAATATATTTTAATTTCTGTCTCTTACCTTGAGAGGCTTGTACCAGAATAGCAGCTCAGAACCAGAGCTGAAGAAATGCTGACTTGCACCAAAGAACATCCTCATCACTGATCTTCCCCTGCCTTATAACATGGTGCAGATGATGATGACAAACAAGAGTTTTCTATCAGCTGATAAAGCAGCTCACGTAATGATGCAGCTGAGATAACCCTCTCTGAATCATGAGCAGTTTGGAGAGTAGCTACAGAGGCTGAAGGTGAATCAAGCAATTTCTTCCAGAGACAAGTCTCTTCCCAGTGCCAGGCCACTAGACAAATGGCTCACTGCAACCCTTGTGCACTGAGAAAGCTCTGCCACAAGTAATAATAATGAAAAGGGCCTTTAAAAAAAAAACAAAGTGAGGTGTGGGGAAGGAGAAAGCTGCTCATGGAATGAATTCCAGTATGATCAAGTTATCCCACAAAGTGAAAATGAAAAGGTTTGAACAGCTATTTTCGTTTCCTGCAACAAGTCACCACAATTCATAGCCTAGAATTTGAATCTAGCTCAAATTTATGCTTCAGAAATTGCTTAATTCTCCCTCCTCAACTTTGTGCATTGTCAACTGGACGTGGCTTCTCCTACCCTAAACTATCACTGAACAACTTTGTTGTGCTCTGCTGATGAACAAAGCAAAACACATGTTCTCTGAACTCTGCAAGTCTGCAAAAATATGAAGGTTTTCCCCTCAGGTACTAAATGAGTCAGAGTGGGTCATGGTTCATCTCTCCCACAAAACAGGAGTACAGAACAATAATTCCATTGCCAAAATATGTTTACATATACATTGAAAGCTCACAAATTAATACCCAACAAAAGTTTGTTTGGCAAAGGTATGGCAAGCTGCACCTTCAGCCTGCAAGTGTGATGTGAATCTTGCCTCCTACCCTTCTTGAAACTGCTGGTGGTTGCTCTCCTAGAGGTTAGCCAGTTTTAGGAATGTTAGGAAATGATCCTGAAACCTCAGCTGAAAAACTCCCTCAAAGACAAGCACAGTACCACAAACAAGCTGCATAATCACCCAAAGTAGTACAAAAGACCTACTGGGTACTCAGAATGATATCTAGACTTGGGAATGTATTCCATGACACAGAATGTGTTTCTTTGCCATCAGATTTGAAACCAGAGTAAAGTTTCACAATTCTGTTACATTTATGTTCTCCTGCCATGCTTGCATACCTCTGCAATAAATTCCTTCATATGTTTATTATTCAGTGGGCCTGGAGCATGCCACCTCTTTGCTATTATAACCCAGCAACTACTAGGCTGGAGCCAAAGTGATATCAAATTTCTGGTGAAAACACACAGAAAGAGAATACACACACAGACTCACCCTCATAGAGGTTTCTCCACCGTGGGGCTGTTGCAGCCTGAAGACTTGAGCAACCATGTGTTCTGTGGAGGGGTGCAGCAGGATACGTCGGGAAGCCAGTCCCACCATCACATACCTGCCCATTGGAGACAGGCTCACAGAGATGGCATTTGGGCCTAAGAAGGAGAGAGGGGTTACTTCTCTCACAGGTTGATATCCCTCCCCACGCTTCACCATCACAGCTTCTTCATTCCCATAATGTAGGGCATACTAGGCTCATTCTTCTAAGGGGTGAAGAATAAGGAGACCTGTGCAAGTCCAAATTTTGCAAGACATTTCCTTGCTGCAACCATCCTCCCACAGAGACAATGAAGTTCTTCCAGGAATAGAAAACTGCCCCTAAGTTTCTCCCCCATGCCAGCACGTTATATGCCCAGATCATACCACAAGCTTCTCCCCAGCAGTACTATCTTTGTGGCTGGTTGGAAGGCCAACAAAATAACCCCTGTTCCTACATTCACCCATGTTCAGAAAACTGCATTTCTTTCTGAGTTTGAGAACTTCTCACACCCTACCCATCCTAACTTCTCGCTGCATGCTTACCAAATCGCTTTGTGTAAAGCATCTCGCCCAAGTTGTGGGGTGCCAGTGAATACACAGCCAGGATTCCTTCATCAGGGAAGCCTCTCTGACTGCTGGGGATGAAGGCTGCCAGCAGCTGCCCATCAGCAGAGATATCACAGCTAGCATCGTTGTAAATCTTGCAGTTTTGAACAAGCACGTTCACAGAGGCTGCAAAGAAGAAAGGAAGGAACAGTGATTAAAGCACTCAGGTTCAACAGAGAATAAAGTAAGATTTAAAGCTAATGTTGGAGACTGGACAGTACATGCTAAAGGTATTCAAGACATTTAGCTTCCTCCAGAAGTTTATGAAATGTTAATACCCTGATTAATGTAAAATTTGCTCCAAAACAGATAAGATACTGCAATGAGCCCAGGAAATGAAATCTACTCACCTCCTGGAGCCTTCAGCCAAGAAATAGTGGCAATTGTACTTTATCAAATCCCACCTCTGTTGAGCCTAACACCATGGTTTGCAAAGGACAGCACAGTTTAAACAAGTCTCAGACTGTGAGTCTCTGACAAATTCCAGCAGCAGTATCATTAGAAACAGTATAACTTAATTCATTTCCCCTTCTCTTGTGGAGCCCCGAGTTCCAGCTCCCCTTATCTCCAATAAACAGGAGATGAGAGAAAAATTCCTCCCTGCAGATACAGATGTTCATTTCTGACAGTTGATTTTTACACCAATCTTGGATAAAACAAATGAGAAAGAGCAGAGACTTCTCCAGCCAGTCTTCCATTTAATTACTCCAGTATTTGAGACACTCAGTGAGTAACTGTTCAGCAGATGGGGCAGTGATTACTAATTCCCAAAACATAAGTTTTGCTTTAATCTCTGCTGATGAGTTGCTGGGTGACCCCACACAAATCTTTTCCCCTTTGTGCCTTGAATATGCAGACTACAAGCTTTTTGGGCTATTCAATCTTACTATGCACTTATGCCATTCCTAGTACTATGAAGTTACAAGGCCTTTTAGCATCATCATCACCAACAGTTCAATGGTGGCTTGATAAAACAAGGCTGGAGTTGTTTGTTCCCTCACCCTAAGCTAAATGTGCTCCAGTTTTGCACTAAAACCACTGCAATTATTCCAGGAGGTTTGGAACTGAAAGTGCACATGCTATTTTGGGGATAGTGACGTTACAGATTCTACTGTTTTCAAAGTCAAAAAGATGGAAATATAAAGAAATAAAGTCCACATCTGCAATATAGAAACTTCACATGCTAGTAGACTGAACACCCCATCTCATGTGCTTGAAACTGTAGCATCATGTGGAGCACTACATCAACTTCTACAGTCAAGAAATTCTCTTCTAAACCTTCAGACCATGCTCAGCCTAGATGTGACTTTGATTTGTTTAGCTAAAACTGCAGATGAGTTTATGAAGGGAGTTTTGGGGCTAGATTGCTTATTAGTTTAACAAAAGAACAGTGCTAAGAATTCTTTGTGCCTACTCCTGAAAGTCTGAACTTCCAAATCAAATGAAGGCTGTAACTCAATGCTTTAACAAACTGGTGCTGCTGCCAGAAGAAACAATCCCTGTCCTTTGTTTCCAACACTTCTGAGGAAAAAGAACCTAGATCATGGACTGATATGGCTGAGAGATTACTGACTGTTGTCTAGGTCACTTTTGAAGCAGAACAGTTTCCCAACCTGCTATGCCACATGGCCACACAGACACTTGAGGCAGCAGAAAAAGAAGTCATGCCAGGGAAGCAGACAGGACTGCTCCTTCTTCCAGCACTGCTGACTTAAAGCACTTGCTAACCCTCATCTTTAGTTCTTCAGGTCTTAAAGACATTTTTCCTGGGAACTGGTTGAGTATCAACTTCAACTGTTCCATTTAAGAAACTCCAATAAAAAAGAAAATGAGGATAGAAAGTGGACTATGTGATTACAGTCTGTACCAAACCACCTACACCTGTACTCTAAATTTATTCAACCATTTTTGTCAGTCTCAAAGCTGCTAAAAACAGTGATTTTCAGCCTAGTATAAACAGAAAGGTGCTGAGCAGAAAAAGGTAAACAGTGGTACAGAATCTGAAATACACATGAACTTTCAGAGAACAGACAGTCCAAAAGATGACAAAAGTCTGAAGTCCTTAGTTGGAAGTTAGTTGAACAAAAAGACAACAGAATAAAGATTAAAGACCTACCTAATTTTTAAAAAGGTAGATGTAAAATCTGCCTTTTTTTTTTTTAAATCTAGACTTCACTGAAGTACTCCTATCATCACAAGAGAAGATGGGCATCAACACAAGGGCTGCAGGATGTGCCATGAACTAGCTAACAGATGTGTGACAACAGGCTGCACTATTGTAATCCCTGTCAATTGAGGGATTTGAGAATTCAAAGGATTCCTGCAGAGTTCCTCAGGGACTCATTTCAAGACCAGTCCTATTTATTAGCTTTATCAATGGGCTAGGCACAGAAAAGCACCAGGAGTTGTTCACCAGTATGGCTGGTGGATGAATTCTGTAGATGAAGTTGGGTAATCTCAGTAGCAGAGCATGTCAGACCATACAGAGAACTGCAGGACACAGAGAAACACCACAAGTGAAATGAAATAATTCTCAAGTGTGTTAACAGTTATAAATTCCTGCTTTACCTAAGAGCTTCTCAGATGGAAACAAGACAGAATCAGCTTTGGTGATCATAGCAAAGACTGAGCCATTCACCCAACATAACATCCTAAACTGTGCTAGGGAGCACACTTAGAAGTACCAGTGCTCATATATAACCTTGTGCTGAGACCACATGCAGGATAATGAACACTTTTGGTCAGCCACATTAAAGAAAGATTAAACCCTAAATGGTTATAAGTCCAGCAAAGAGTTAGGAAGATGACTGGGGAAAATTAAACGTGTATTTTAATCTCTTTCAAAAAGATGGCAAGGAAATAGGACTGTACTTATAAAAACATACCAGAAAGTGAGTAGCAGAAAAACATCAGTTCTCTTCACAAATAAAGTTGACAGCTAAGTGGGTAAAAGCAGCCACTGAGTTTGGAAATTAGAAGATGGGTACCAGTATAGCAAGATTCTAGAATAGTCTTTCAACAGAAGTGAAAGGGGTGAAGAATTTAACCAATTTTAAGACAGAATAAGAGGAACTATAGGATGTGCTTGCCTAAGATAGCAGGGAGCTAACTCAGTTTTTTTAATCTAATGCAACCTTGGACATTCATAAGAAAAGAATTTCACATCTTGAATTTTTTTAGGGTAAGAAGTGCTTGTATTTCTTCTATACCATTTATAGATTCAGAGACATTGCCACATGGAACTATAGGATGTGCTTGCCTAAGATTGCAGGGAGCTAACTCAGTTTTTTAACCTAATGCAACCTTGGACATTCATAAAAATAGAATTACCCCAAAAAAATAAAGATGTGAAAGAAGAAAGATAGAAGATTGTATTTCTTCTATACCATTTACAGATTCAGGGACATTGCCACATTTGTGCATTTCCTCACAGTTCCATGGCTATTTTTTTCCTTTTCAGGTCTCTAATCCTCTTCACCTAGCATTTATTATATCTCTTTTTAAAACAATGTTGGGTTTGGATCACCAGTCACCAAGAGTCCATTTTTTATATAGCACATATTCATTTATTTTCTATCTGCACAGTTTTTTCTTGTTTTTTCCCCCCCCACACCCTTCCTACAGCACAGAGGTTTTGGGTGAGCAGTCCACAGGGATGGCCAACACAACTGTCTGCCTTGTTCTTTTTAAAGTTTGTTGTGTATGGTGAATGCCTCTTAGTAACAAAACAGTGAGGCCACCTGCCAAAAGGGAATGATCTTTCCCCCTTGATGTGTGCCTGGAACAATAAAACATCACAGACCTAAGCTGGATTGAACAAGAAAGAAGGTCCTTTATTTCAGGCTTTCAGTATCTGCCTTTATGGTTCTTTTTTTTCCCTAATTACAAAGGCTGAGGAACACAGGTAGCACTTATGCCTAGAACCAAGGCAGCCTCCTGTGCCAGCAGAAAAAGTGTCAATGTGAGGTGGAGATCTCAGCCACGTTTTAAGGAAAAGCATCTAAAAGATTCCCAAGACACTGGAAGGGTGAAGATACCCTTGCATCTGACAAAGCCACAGGCTACTTGATTTCTTTGAGCCTGAACCCTGATGTATGGAAACGAAGCCAACACACAAGATTTTTAGGGAAAACATTGCTATTTCTGGAAAACCATTTACAACAAGGCTGCCCTTTCATCTCCTTTTCTTTTGTTGTTAATGCAGCCACTGAGCTGACAGAACAGATCAAAAGAAACATCAGAGAACAAATTAATCAAGATGTTGAGCCAACTTGGGAGTGCTTACACCTCCAGCATAATTACCCTTGAAGCTGGGAAAGGCCTGGAATGCTGGCAGCAACAGCACTGTTTGCCAAAGGAAAAGAGTGCTGGGCACACCATCTGCTCCTAGCCCCCCTGAAGGATGACACTTTCACCTGGGGAAAGGCTGTATTCTACACTGTTCATGGATTCAAGACTTACCTGCTAGCTGCAGGAAATTTTAAGGATATGCAACACTTTCTCAGATGCGTCCACTGAAGTGGAAAACATCCTGCTTCCCAACTATCTTTTCTTTGTTTAATTGTGACAGGAAAAAGAGCTGCTTGGAGATGGGAGATGGGCCACGGAGTCATTTCTCTGATGGAGAGTGGTGCTGGCAGGCAGTCCCAAACTTCAGCTGCATCATTTCATCTGCCTGAACTCCCAAACCCCTTGTGGCTTGAATCAGTCCCAGGAAGTGCAATAGCCCCTTTGTATAAGTGGACTCTCTCATATGACCACCTTTGATTTATAGGAAATAATGGGGAAAAAAAGAGCTATTGAGGTCACATGCTTTCCTGGGAAAACAGTTTATTTCCAAAATCATGAAGAGTCAGAAAAAACTCCAACCCACCACTTCACTGTTAAACATTTCACTTCATAATGTCTCTCCAAATTTTTGCACCTTGGCAAATTTGCAGCTTGCTTTTATTCTGTGCCTACACAAGCTTGGCAAATACCTGTTCTAGGATGAGCTTCTGTATCTTCATACATCCCTGCCAGACCTTGGCAGAGGGAGATCCAGCTAACAACCTAGAAATGCCACAGCTGAGCTCAGCGTGTAAAAAGGAAGAAGCAGAGTAAAACTGAACATTTCCAAATGGTAATAAATCAAGATGGACAAGCCAAAAACTATGAAGCACAAAATAGGGGGAGTCAGAAGGGCTTGTAGCAGGAATCCTGCCTGGAAAAAGGGCACAAAGACAACACAGTCCAATCTCCAGCTAATTAGAAGCTATTTCAGAATGGAAGAGTCCTCGTAGGGTTGGAAAGGGGAGAAGACTGAAATATTGATGTCTTCAGGAGCAGATGGTTCTTATTTTCTGTGGGATTCCATAAATTATAAGCAAACATCTTATGCCTTTTTTTCCTTTTAAATCAGCAACCAGATGAATTTAAAAAAAAAGCTATTAGCAGCTGTAGCACTCTTCAAATACTTAACAAGCTTGCAGAGAAGTCCCAAAGAACTTAGCTCAGCAGCAAGATGCTTCTCCCCATGACTTCATCTTTGTTCTGTTTCAGAATCTGGCTGGCCCATGGAAAGTATTGCCACCACGTGGCAACACTTCACCTTGATCCCTGATCCTCAGCCTACAACTTCACACTAGTACTACAAAGTCTGACACTTTACAACACACATCAAAGCACTGGCACACAAGTTCAACAGCACTCTGCTTTTGAGAGGACACTGCATGCTCCTTCCCAAGAGACAGAAGAGTTCTCAAGGACAAAATGTAAAACAGCTTCCCTCTTCACAATATTGATGGCTACCATCTAGAAGCAGGGCTTTTATTTCCCACCAGGCTACAAACATCACAGCACAATATTCTATACAATGTGAAGGGAGGAGATGTGACAGGAACACCAGATACTTGATCTACAGGAGTGAAACAGTAAGAAAGCTTTTTGTAATGGGATGGGCTACTGGTTGCTTTCCCCTAGGTCCTCAGATTTCCCAGAGACTGAGAGGTAAATGATCCCCCACAAGCAGCCAAGAAAAGCTGTGGATGACCCACTGATGAACTGAAATTGTTCAAGGTCAGACTGGACAGGGCTTTGAGCAACCTGATCAATGAAAGATGTCCCTGCCCACAGCAGGGTGTGTATGTGAGTGGACTAGATAATCTTTAAACCTCCCTTCCAACCCAAACCATATGTGATTCTTTGATTTCAATGCCCCACATCTCTGCTGCTCTGGTGTCACTACATGTGCTTCTTTTGTGGGTTAAACAACAGGGCAGTAACCCAGGAAGAACTCTAGTGTCAAATATGTGATTTGTAGAATTGTGTAGCAGACAGGGCTAGGACTGGGAGAAGCTTCTCGATTCATTTCAGTGGCTACCTGGGACAGTGGAAGACTTTCTGAAAACAGAATACCTGTTCTTCTCCCTAAGGAAGTCAGAACCTTAAAGTAAAACTGAATCTGGTTTTGCTGAGAAGTCAAGCAATAAATTTCACATATATACAGAAATGGCCCAAGCTAAAAAAAATAAGAACCATTCATGAATATTTACCTCCTATCTTAATCTCAGGCTGCTACAAACATTCCTGCAGCTGTACAGCAAGCTATATCAGGATGCTATTCTGGGTTTAAAATAGCCTTTCTAGTCAAGTTAGTTTTAGCCCTGAAAAAGTCATTCCTTGATCAGCTGACCACAAGCATCAAATATGCTTGTGCCTGCATCAGAAGTCTCTTCCAGTGTGAGAGCTAACTCATGCCATAGAACACATGTGGAAGTATCATCTAATTTTCACCAAGGGAAGAGAAAAATACACACATAGATAAAATAAGCAATATTGCTCATATTCTTGACCTGGAAGCAGCTTTCAGCTGAGATATGGGATGAATCCCTGCTTTTGCAAATGGCTAGAAGTTACCTCTTTTTCCCCTGGCTTACAGCACTGTGGTAAGCAACAGACCAGGGCCTTGATTTCCAAAATGTATTGCAGCACCTTAACCTACACTAATGTCAATCCCTTGGAGAATGCAGACCAATTCATTAGCAGGTTCCAATGTAAAGGTTTAAAGAAAATATTGCTCTAGAAACTTGTTGGTAAAAGAATGAGGAGAGTGGATACAGAATTCTTTTAAGAAGATTGTATAGTTCCATAAGAATGCTCACAAAAAAGCTCAATTTATGCATGGGTTTGCTGATAGCAAGAAAACACAGGCTAGACAGAGCAGGAATAACTCTGCAAGCTTTCA
>NW_008604947.1:25076-84970 GCF_000691845.1 Merops nubicus | reverse complement strand
TATTTTTTTTTTTTTTTTTCAATGGAACCAGTGTAATTTTAAAAAACCAGCTGACTTTCATTTTCTTTTAAGGCCAGAAGTAATATATGTACCGGTATCTGGCGCAGTAATAATTCCCATCACCAAAGACTGATCTCCAGGAAGAAATTGCTCTCTTCTCATCACTGCCTTCCTCCTGGTGACACCGCAGATACTTATAGACCTAATCCCAAAATACTTGAATCTATCCCAGCATACTTCAGTGGAGGTTAAAATGAGCCATTATGTTCAAATGTGCAGTCTGTGATTTTTCCATACACTTTTTTTTTTCTCGAAACAGAACATTTGATGGTTTTCTGGTGCATTGTAGCCAAATCCACACTCTAACGCAAGTATTTTAAAGCTTATGTGAGAAGCATAGGGCTGTACTGGCTCAGCTCACACTTCTGTTGCTAGCAGGCTAGGGAGTGTGTAAAGGGATTAGATTACTTGAAAAGGATTTTTGGGCAAAATAATTAAAACACAAATACAGACCTAGTAGCTCTTATAACATGCATGGATTCCTGATGCAGTGATCTGTCTTGCTATCTTGCAGAAACTTTTCATTTTCTAATTAAAATTAAGGGGATTTCCCTTCTTGATCTTCACGATGCACTGATTTTTTTTCCCTAAAGCTACACAGCCTTCTGCAAGCTCCAGCACTTGTAGGCTACTAACACAGAGAGGAGCTGTAAAAGTCCATCTGCTTCTCATTTGCACAGCAATTGATCATCCGCAAGAGTGCAAAATTTTTATCTAGAAACTTAAGGAGTATTGATTAAGCTTCCTCTGAAATTCATCATGTATCCATGTGGATTGAAGCATTATGGACTTGAACCTGTGCTGCTCATGAAGTGTCATCTTTTCACAAAAATACCACCTTTTTTCCAGGCTGAAGGAGTGGCCCTGTCTTGCCTTAGGTGACGTCCATCAGTGATAGGGTGACATGCCAGAACGCACCTCATTTGCCCGAGTGCCAGAGGAGCTTCTCCTGCATTCAGTGTGGCACAGAGAAGTGGCTCAGAGAAGTGATTGAATGACAGGATTAGTGAGCACTGACTGAACAGGCCATCTTATCCGTGCAGTAAATGAGAAGAAGGGGCAGTCTGGAAGTGGAAGAGCAGTTCCAGGAGGTCAACAGGCACATGACATGTGTCTGAGGGCTGCAGAACAGCCAGCAGACCCAGGACAACAGAGCAGTCATTACAATGGAGGAAGAAGAGGCAGTTTTTAGCAGCGAAGCAAAATTAACCAATTCTGGCTAATGCAAAAGATTAGTTGCTTTTAGATTATAAATATCTGTGGCTTTTTAAAGACACCAGTTCAAATAAAGCATAAATTCTGTTATTTTGGGATTTTTTTTTTCTTTTAATATGAAGAATCAGATAAATTAGCCTACTTCAGAACAGTACTAAAAGATATCTGGAATGTAGCCAGCACTGGATTATTTCCTAGAGCCATGCTATTTATTATAACCTGCTGTAGCCGGTATGCAGAACTTCTGAATGTTATTTAGCATTTAGCAGAAAAATGTCTCTTCAGCCTCTGCTTTTTGGATTTTCTATGCTGAAATGATTCCCATCAACCTTATTTCTCAGGCTTTTGAGTCATATACATTGATAATATCACATTATAATGACAGATAAAAAGCATTATATAAATACCTGTACTACCAAGATGAATTACTGTACTTTACTGCCCGTTTATACCATTTTATTCCTTTAGCAACTCTTTGTCTTCAAAAGAAAGGCAGTATTTATATTAATTTAGAAACTTGACACAAATGATTTTTCTAAATAAATATTTTAAGGGGAAAAAAAATGTGTCCTTGAACACATGTAGGTCAGTAAAATCAGTGGAGCTATTTTACTTTTACGAAGCTATAGTATCATTTGTGAGTCCAGCAGATCTTTTACAGTCTCAGTCTCTCAGAGTGGCTGAGGTTGGAAGACGTCTCTGGAGGTTATCTGTTCCAGCCCCCCAGCTCAAGCAGAGTCACCTTGAGCAGGTTGCCCAGGGCTGTGTCCAGACAGCTTTTGAATATCTCCAAGGATGGAGCCTCTGCAACCTCTCCAGGCAACCTGTGCCAGTGCTTGGTTACCCTTCCAGTAAAAAAAGTGCTTTCTTGTGTCCAAATGGATTTTCATGTGCTTTAATTCATGCTCCTTGCCTCTTTTCCTGTCACTGGTCACCACTGAGAACAGTCTGGCTCCTTCTTCCTCATCCCTTTCCATCAGGAGTTTGCACAAACTGTCAAGAACTCTTCAGAGCCTTCTCTTCTCTGAGGAGTGTAACATCTCAGGAAGCTGAGCATTGAGGCACTGGAAGAGGCTTTGCTGTGCTGAACTCAAAGCCAGCTGAAGACAGTAGAAAGACTCCTCTTGGCTTTCATAGGCAGGACCAATCTCACCCCTGACACCTGCTGAGTCTTTACTATATTTTCCATGGTAAAGATATCTAAATTCTCAAACTAACCTTAAACCATAGCAGTATATTTGGTTTATATCTGTTGTACACCCAGTGGCAGAATTGTCAGGGGCTTTTTGATGCAGAGCTCGTTTTCTCCACTGACCTTTGTTCTTTGTAAGCTGGACATACCTCTATCGGAAGGGAAACACGGAGTCTTTCCACTAGCAGTTCTCTTCTGAGCAGGAAACTCACCCCTCATATGGCTGTTGTTCTGTGCTGTGTAAATTAAAATACAGCTTACAGTAAATTGAAATACAGCTTACAGTAATTGGACTTCCCAGAGCATTTTGCTCCTACGTTTCCTTTCCTCCTTCCCCGTGTCCTTTGAATTTCATTGTTCTGTTTTAGCAGAGGAGGACGGGGGGAGTCCATGCATTGTGCCTCAGTAAGACTTTTCATGCACCAAAGTGCAGCTCCCTCCCAGGCAAGAGGCTTTTTAGCTATTCTGGACCCTATGCATTATGGAACGCCACTGGAAGACTCTAGATCTGGAGGCAATGTATCAGTATATGAGGAGAATTCCAGTTAATGGTAAAGTCATCTAGTTTTAGTCTTACTGTGTGCCTGAGGAATGAATTATAATGTATGCTTAAGAAAATCCTTATTCATTAAAACATTACCCTGAATATATAGCAATCTGCACTAAAGAAGAAATTGGAAACATAATACTGGTAATTTTATTGGTAGAGAATTAAAAATATTTTTTTATATGGGAAATTTTCCTGTAGGCCATTTTCTTCTCTCCCCTGCTCCTCTTATAACCTATTTTGTCGAGGCTGACTGGGAAAAGAACCTCTTTTCCATTCCTTTTTCATTATGTTCTTGCCAGGGAGTTCACAAAATATAAAATACCTGCAGCGTATTATTATTTTACTTTACTTTTGGTGCAAGTAAAACATTAACATATGTTAGATACGAATATTTTGGCTTTCAGACAGCTGGGAGTGGACAGATTGGCAGTGTTCCAGTCTCTAATAAGTTACTACCCTGACTTTAGTAATGCCGATGTCACTAGAATTTGCTTAGTCAAGTGGCTATGAAATAATAATAATAATAATTTAAAAATTCTAGTTCTTTTTGTAATTACAAAAGTCGCCTAGGATATGTGGGTGTTGTCATGTTTGTTCTCACCAGTGATGTGCTAATGTTACTCTGCACCTGCATCGTTGGAGTATGGTGGTCTTTTGTTGTTGTTGCTGGTTTAATTTTTTTTCTTTTTGGTCCTGTAATCAGGAGCACATTGCCAAATCAGCAGCTTGTAGCTCATCATCTGGTTTCTGCCTGGAGCTTTTCCTCTATAGGTCTTGCAAATTTCTGTGTTACCATTAACAGTGATCCTTAATGGATGTGTCATGAAGTGAGCAGAACTTGGCTGAAAACCCCCAAAACAGTGTGTGATTCTTGAACAAGGTCAAAGAAAAGTAACAAGCTGGGGGCAGAGAGCACGTTGTGGAGCTGGATAGAGCAAAATACCAAAACCCAACCAACCAAATGAGAGTCGTGGCTGATTGAGACCTGTTCAGTTTTGCAAAGACCAGTTTGCACCTGACAAAGTCTTATTCATAACTGGATTGCTACATTGCCAGGGATCATGTGGGTAGAAAGCTGGCCTAGGGGGAACCCTTGTAGGAGCCATGGGAGTGTAAAGAAGTGACATGTACAGTTTTCTGACAGTGCCTGTGCTATGTGAAATGAAAAAATGGGTAGGTTGTGAAGGCTGAAACTCAATACATAAAATACTGAAACAAACCCACCACAAAAACATCAATAATATGATCTGATTTTCCTGGCAGTCTAAGGAAGGGATGATAAAATATGAGTGAATGGTGTATGCTGTTATCCTTTATTTGTCTTTTTGTACAGATAATGTTTTAAACCAGTAGCTTTCAGTCTTTTGGACTGCAGAAGTTTGAAATTTTTTCAGTGGAAACATAGTGAATTAAACCTTCTACTGCTTGGTTTACTTCTCTTAGCCATTATTTGCAGATATCTGAAGTGTGATGGATAGACCTCTAGGCTGTTATTGATCACTGTTTCTACAGCTGTCAGCTCATAAAATATATTATGCTTCAAATAATGGCCACTTTGTACCATGTGAGACACAAGTTTAAAATTGAAATCTCAACAGTTAGGGTATAACAATCTTTTCTCATATTTTCCTTGTCTGTTCCCTTCAAAATAATTATTGTAGTCCTCTTTATTTGAAGAGTTTCTGCTACTTGCTTTCTTCACTGTATCAGAGACAGGACTGTACCTATTTTAATTGCCTTGTTTTTGTATCACTGTTCTGCCTCTTTGCCAATACAGAGAGTGTTTTTACTAATTTTTGCCTTTTTTTGGTGGTTTTATTTGATACCAGTTTCCACTAAGAGGAAAGCTCTGACCATTTGTTTGGGAGCGTAGTTGATCATTCGGACCCTTTCTGTACAGAGTAGCTGATGAGTATTTTTTTCCTTCTAATGTTGAAATTATTTCAGTAACCTTCTGTTTGTAAATTAAAATTTTTGTACTCTTCTGCTTGCTCTTGGAAAAAGTTTGTGTAAACTTTTTTCAAATATAATTTTGACTAGTTTCCAGATTTGATTTTATTTTTAATTGGTGATATTTGGTTAAAATCCCTTAAAATTATTTGACATCTAGATTTTTTTTTGCAACAGATGCATATAATTTTAAGATCCCGTTAGGTTTGCTGTTTTGCATTTTCATAAGCTATTTTGGTGGGTTTTAACAGTTTTTCTTATCTTGTTCATTCCTCATGTCCAGCATATACTTGTATATGGTAGTGTTAGAATGGTATTACGGTTACATCATTGTTTGTAATAAAGTGGGACAGAAAACATTTTGTTTCAATTATCAGATTTTTTTTTTTTTTTAATCTCTGGAAGGCAAAGCAAGAAAATGTACTTAACTCATCTGGAAAATAGGCATATACCCGTTTTTTCTACTGTCTGAGTTTTTCAAATTCTTTGAAGGTAGAAAAGATGAAGAGGCATGGTCCTCTCTATATTGTTATTACTTTGACAAGGAGATGTGAATTCAGGTATTATTTCATTAAGATGCCTCTTTAGGTTATATTCATATTCTCCAAAGTGCAGTATCCTCTCCAGGCAAATTTTACAGGCTTGTAAAGAGGGTGCTTGGTACATATTTTCATCATGCTATATCCAGAAACTTTGTAGAACCTCAAGGCACCTAAATGAGAAATCAAATCTGAGTATAGCATAAAAGAGATAAGTCTTTCATATGGTGGTTGTGAAATTCTCAGAAAGGCTTCTTAATAGTGGTAAGGTATGACTTCAGAATACTTAAATTTTGTCCATGGTCGTCAGTGGCTCTGTTTGTATAGAGTTGGTGGTGTGGCATAAGTACCTAACCACGGATTTTTCATTTAACTAATTTTACAGTATTTTCACAGAATCACAGAATGTTAGGGGTTGGAAGGGACCTCCAGAGATCGTCGAGTCCAAACCCCCTGGCAGAGCAGGACCTGCATTTGATTGCAGAGTTGCTATGAAGAAATGCAGGAATACATCTTAAAAGTAGAGGATTAAAATAGACATATAAATAAATCAAGGAATTGCATCCTGTTTATGCATCAGTTCAACCATCTTTATTCACACATTGGCACCTCTGCTCTTGTTTCCAGTGTGACAGCTTGAGCCCCATGAAAACTCAATGGGAGTAACAGGTTGATTCTTGCAGTGTGAGCAAACAGATTAAAAATCCTTGCCTTGGCTTCTACTGGATTTTGAAAACTACTCTGTGTGTACCTTGTAACAGCTTTTCATCATCTGGGAAGCAATTATTTACCAGTACTGTTTAAAGCAAGTCTAAATCATTCTTGCTAACAATTGATTATGGACAGCAAGAGCCCTGTCATTCCTTCTTTCCAATAAAATCCCATGTTTTGAAGTCTAACCTCCTCTAAACGTATGTGGACAGAGATATCAAGGGCTGTTAAATAAAATCTCAAGGTTATTGTTGAAATAAAATGTGCTGTGGAACAGAAGAAATTTTCTCCCTTGGAGAACAATAACCCTTCCATTTTTTTTCCTCCAAATCATGAAGGTTGTATTGCAAAACAAATTGGGATGGTACCTTTTAGAATGCAGTTCTTAGCAGACCATTTTTGGTCTTTTTGCACGCAGGGAGATGAAGTGAGCAAATATATTTAAGGAGCTGTACTTGTTATTGCAAGAGTGCAGTTCTTGGCAGACCATTTTTGTTATTGCCATTAATTACTTGTATAATGGTAGCTTTAAAACCCTGCTGTTATGAAGATCCATTGATCTAGTTACTGTACACATGAATGACAGTCCTCTGTTCTTGAGGATTTTACAATTTAGAGTGTGAGAGAAAGATAAGACACTGGGTATAGAGCCAAAGGTGTGAGGAGAGTGAGGGAAAACTAAAATAAATGAGTCATTAGCCTGTCAGGCTTCTCTCTCAGGTGTGACTGTGCACTTCTGGCTAGATATTCATGAGCTCTGGCTTAGAGCTGTTGGCACTGTGGGCTATGCCTTGTTTTCAAGTTCAGGATTGTGTCTGGCAGAATATGGACATACTGGGTTACTGAAATTTATTAAAGATTTGAGAGGAGTTTTTTTTTTTTCCATTTTTCTTTCTCTCAAGATATTTTACTCAGAGAAGTCTGAGTCTAATGTCTGGAAAGGTCACTTTGAAGACAACAGGAGTATTAACAAAGATATAACTTTTTAAAAAATTATCAATGATAATTGCTAATAATAATATAATTGTTGATAATTTATTGTAATTATCAATAATAATCAATGACCCTAACGCTTTCTTTCATTGATGCAATTCTGAAACATAAAAAGGAATAGTTACATTAACAGCTGGTATGAACTCCAGCTTACTGGTTTTCTGTGACTGGGTTGCAACATAAATGGATGCACTCTGGAGAAATTAGCTATGACAAAGCAAAATCTGTGAACATCTGCTCAGCTACTTTTCCATTTTTAATTATTTCTATCTTGAACTGACTTTATACATGAAGTTTGTGTTGTTTGGGAATGTACTATAGATAATAGTAACTTTTGACAGCCTTGAGAAACAGAGGCATGATGTTAGATACGCATAGGGTTCTATTTAAAGTTGTCTTTTGAAAATTTCCAACTCTCTTGGTAGCACCTGATTTTTTTAGATTGGTTTTTGATTAAATGCTATTTGATTATGAATGCTGAGAGTGAGTATATAGCGAATTTGGAAAGTCAATTTGCATAACTGACTTTAATCAAGATTTCAAAAAATGTGTTTACCTTGCTGTTTGTGTTAAAACCCTTTTGCTGAACTAATGCTAAGGACTTAGCTTAAGAATGTTAAGTAGTGTTCTCTGGAGTGTTTATGACTATGCCAACTAATCCTGTCATTCTGGCTGAAGTGAGGAAGATGAGGGATCTTAGAAGAGGGTCAGGAGGCTTATGTGGGAACAAAAATGGACGGGTGGAAGAAGAGTGGAGAGCATGAAACCCCATTCAGTCCCTGTACAGGACCTGTTAGATGTGGGTGCTTTGCAAGAAGTGAAATCTAGCAAAAACAATACAGGTGGTGCTCTGCCTCTGCACTAACTCATTCCTGGGAACTTCTAAACACATTAGACTGGCCTGAGCCATAATTCAGATAAGGCATATGTGGTTATTACTGTAATATCCAAGTTAACAAGGGGCTGCCACTTCTAGGGAAAGTGAAAGTGCTTGGATTTGGGAGGAAAGTAACTAGAGTAAAACGGAGGTGCGTGATGCCAGGTCACAAGAAGTCTTGCCTTCACCGTGGAGGCTTGTGCAGCAAAGTCACGATGCAGAATTTCTAGCTAAATTGCCTGTGGAAATTGTTCTGGGCCAATGATAGTCTGCCTGAGAATGGGAGCATCAGCAGGGTCCCTGATAGTCACTCAGGTATGGGTGTAATCTCTGGGTGCTTAAATAACCTGGCAAACTTTGGAAGCTCTGTGGCTTGGGAGCATGAAAACGTTTAAAGTTATTTTCACCCAAATAAATGCCAGATTTACTACTTTGTAGTGAACTGAGTAGTTTTGTTCTTTGCATAGGATGTTGTTTAGTGCTGTCAAATGAAACACTGTCAGAATCTCTGAAGGTGTTGCCATTCAGAAGTACTTGCCCTTTGCTGAACATGCCCATGTAATCTGTGTCCACAAGGCTGCATGCAGAAAGCAACCGTCTCTCTACTCGTGTGCAAAAACGTGTCATTGAAAGTTACACGTAATTGGTGCACACTAGTTTTTCATGGCAAATCTGGGAAAAAATATGGATAGTATCCCAAAATGCTTTCTTTCTTTCCCTCTGCCCTGTTTGAAGTCTCTGTGGAGCAGATTAACGTTTACTCTGTGTAAGGGCTATTGCAGGAGTAGGTGAATCACAGAATCACAGAATGTTAGGGGTTGGAAGGGACCTCCAGAGATCATCGAGTCCAACCCCCCTGCCAGAGCAGGACCATCTAGTCTAGGGCAGGTCACGAGGCAGTCTAGGGCAGGTGTCCTCCCCTGTCATGACCGTGGGTGGTCTTAATTTATGATATCGCAGTAGAGAATCTAACCTACTTTCATATATAGTAAATTAATGCTGATGGGTGATAACAATTTACCTCTCATAGATTTAAAATAGTGACTCAAAAGTGTGTGGCTCTTTAGCAGTTCTTCAGTACTTCCAGAAATTCCCAACACTCAGTCGTGAATTAATCAGATTTCCTCTTGCATATGGACCCTGTGACTTGAGGCTTTATGATGGGTGTGTGTGCAAGTTTAAGCATGTCATGAACCGTAAGGTGTTTTAGGGAGTTGTCTTTTTTTCTGTACTGCAGCATTTTTCTCTTAAAAAAGTTTTCAGAGAAGTGCCTTTTACAGTTAGCACAACAGTCCAGCTGACAGAACGTGGAACTGAAGTAAAAATTTCCCTGCTGTAGCTGTCCATGTTTGATAAAATACCTGTTTACAACTTTACTAAGGCACAACTATGTCACTGCTGTTGTGAGTAGTTTACATAAGGCGTCCATCAGATTATGTCTAATCCCACTTTTTATGAGGATTAGGTGGGCATGTAATGCTCGCATTGAAGTTCTTTTGGTCTTGCAGACTGTTGTGCTATTTATAAAACTTTAATATAATTATGATACAAGGGTCATATAATTAATATTAACCTTAATTGCTTTTCTTCTCTTGACATCCTCTTAAGGCTTTTGTCTTGACATTTGAGTTTATTGTTTGACATTTTGCCGCACAAGTTGTTTGAGTATTGGGTGGCCAACACAGCTCATTCGGCATAAAATGGATGGGCATTTTGATTGCATGAGTCATTCCCACATTTTCAAAATTGTATGTTTAGAGTCCAAATCATTACAGTTCTGTTTGACAGAAACAAACCTTTGTGGTTAGGGAAATGTTGGCAGGAAAGTTGGACTTGATGATCCTAGAGGTCCTTCCCAGCCATAGGGATTCTATGATTCTATGACAAGCAGAGTATGGTCCATTGCTGTAAAGGAAAAGTTGTGCATGTCTATCTATAGAAATATTTTGGCTGCTGTATTTCACCAAGTTGCAATATGGATAGCAATGATGCCATTTGTAAGAGAAGCTGACATCAAACACGTTGTCCCGGTCGGATCTTTGCTTACCTGGAGACAACTCCCTTTGTGCAGTGAGATGTCTACTAACTTGGATTAGTTGTAGGCTCTTTTCCGGACTCCCTGTCCAGCAGCCTACTTTAAAAGCTTTTCTTCATCTTCCAGGTCTGTTTGCCTGAGCTGTACTGCTATCAACAGTTGTTAGTCACATTTTTATGTGCTTTTTCAGTGTTCAGGTTGCTTTTTTAGTCTTTAAAGATGCCTCCAGGAGCCCTCATTTGAGGGTTTAGGTGAATTCTACAGACTTCCTAGCAGAAACACATGAGATAGATGAATTATGTCATTTCCCCATAGTAGTTGATCGAAATATAGGAAATACGAGAGGTAGGCGAAAGAATTTTATAATTTTAGACTGGCTACTTGCCAAGGTAGCCTGTTAGTGTTGTTGGAGGTCACACTGCAGATGCCCTTAAATGATTGTAAAAGTGCTGCAGAACAAGAACTTTGTGTTTTCAATGTAGTAGAGTCATATAACATTTCCAGCTAACAAGAAATAAGATACAAACAGTAATTGATTCCTTATCATTAGGAAATTGCAAATTGGAATTTCTTTTTTTTCAGCTGAGGAAGCAGCAGCATATATACACAACTTTTCAGCGGCGATTGACTGGAGAAATGAGCGATATGTTTTCCAGCTTGAAATATGAAATAATTTTGAATTGTTGAGGGAGATGGCAAGTCTCCAGTCTCACTGACTGCAGTGACAGAGGAGCCTGTGCTCTCCAGAAAATGTGCAAAGGAGAAATAATGCCCAAATACCTGCAAATATAACTGAGAAAGCCATGAGCACAATGCCTAATGATGGCGTGGCAGTCGAGAGAGAAATTCATGAAAGGTGACCATTATCTCTGTGTGTATTGCTAAGGATAAAGCCACACAGAGGTTTTGTGCTATGTAAGCTTGCAAAGTAGGATTAGTGAGACTTACACAATACCTAAGCCTTGATCTCTGAGCAGTAGAAAATATAATCAAGGAGATTCCAAGGAGGAAGCTGGAAAATTAAATGAATGAGAGAGGGGTATGGTTTTGTATGTTAACTTTTGGAATTTTTTTTTCCCCTAGAATGTGTTAACAAAGAATGCAGTGACATAAACTTAATTACCAGATTTAGATTGTGTATCTGTAACTGCTGACAATTTCACAAAACTTGGAGGTCACTTGTGCCATTCATAGGGCAGTTATGAATACAAAAAAAGAAAGTAGTTTCAGGAGTTCACCAGTGTTCTAAACCTTCTGCTTTCCTTTAGTAATAAGTCTGAATCAAAATCAGCTTTAATACCACAGAGAAGTAAGCGTACATGCATTTCTCAGAGGAAGGCATCCACAATCTAGATAGCAAAGTTGATAAATCCAGAAGTGAGAAAATGTACTGAATGATATACTATGAACTCAGTGAGCAGAAGGCAGAAGTTAACTGGGTCATGGATTTTGCACGGACATTTTAAGAAATGCAGAAGAGAAGTGACACTTGGAGGCAAATGGGAAGAAGAAAGGGTTGTGAAAGAGAAGTAATGGTTTGACAAACTGTTGATAATTCACTGACTGAAGACAATAGGCAGTGGGCTCCTGACAGATTCCTTTTGCTGGGTAGATATGACAAAGATGCCATATTATCACAATGTGTTACAATGGTGTTACAGGGAATGGTTGTATTCTCACTGCACTTGGGTAAATTAGCAGTGGGGATATAGGCAGACCTTGCTAATAATCTTTTAAACCCTGTAATATCACTGTAACATATGATGACCTTAGGTATACAAATACATCAAGAGTGGTCCAACGCCCTAGCAGGCTTTGTAGACTTGCCGTTTCATCTTAGAAAACTGTCTTTTGAATAATATACATTGGTTTAGGTCCTAGGACAACGTGGAACTTTGATGGCAAGAGGGAATGGTTGATGTAATTCAGCTGTGGATGAAATCCTACATAGGCAATAACTATCAAGTTCTGGAACAACTAATCATCAGTTAATTTCTTGACTGTGACTCAGTCTGTCAAATGAAAGGAATTAGGAAGATGAAAGATGATATGTTTCCCCAGAGAGATACCAATCACAAACTAATCACAGTATCCTTGGGAAGCATCTATTCAAGCAGAAATTAAATCTTCTCTGGACTTTCCAATTACACAGTTCTAGTCCAGATGTTCATGTTGTTGAAATATCTTTATTTCTGAAGGAAAATAAAGACATGAAACACCAACATCATGGGATATATACTGGTTGTGACAGCTGCTGTCAGGAGGCAAGAGAAACATTGTGTTCTACACTGCCTGGGCCATAGATACTGCTGTCTTAAAAGGCAGGTGGGGCCAGAAGAAAGTTAGTAGCTTTGTTGTTATTGAAATCTTTCCAACTGTGTTCAATACTTACCTAACCAAACAAACTTAGTGTAAAATTTTTAGAAGCCTTCAGTTAGCTTGATGAAAATCTGCCCTTTGCTGTCTGTCTGTTCTATTTGGCTAGACTAGCAAAGGTGAGAACAGGTAAAAACAAGTGAAGGTGCTCTGAATTAAAGCTTCAGAGTCAATGTTGGTTCTTGCAGCTTTTTAATGGAAGGAACTGCCCAAATATAGTGGAATCCTTCATGCTTCAGAGACCGCTAGTAGGAAAGAAATAACCCAAGTAGTGCTGGCTTTGATTATTTTAAGAAGAAATGTTCCTTTTGAGTGTAGTCAGTGAGAGAAGCAGTCCATAAGAAGACATGCCTGGGGTCGTGTTCACATTATTCAGGTTAGCAGGTTTTCAGTTTAGTTTCAATTTAGTTTTTCAATTAGACATTTATTGTTGGGTTTTCTTCCTTAAACATAGTTGGGTCACTCTGTATAGGCAGGTTGCTGGCACCCAGGGGGTTTATAACCTTGCTGACAAAGCCACAGCAAAATCCACGTATTGGAAATGTGTGTTTAGGAGAATTCAGTGAAGGAGGTGTCATTTCCTGAGTTGTGTGATGGCCAGGTGTTGTCATTGTGGAGGTGGGGGGGTGAGCACTGCTGGAAATTTGTGGAAGCCACACAAGCAAGTGTCTGGAAACATGCACACTGCTACCACTTTCTAGCCTTCGAGAAACAGTCTTTGAGTGTATAAAGGCACAGAGGAAAGGGGCAAGGGCTGCCTGGGCAGAGCCATCTCTCACAGCCCCTGACGTTTTTTTTCTTTTTTTCAGGGCTTTTTGGGGAAGAGTTGATTTTCTTGGTGAAAGCAAGTGTTTGTGACACTGCATCACTGCATTATGATGATTTCATCATCAAAGTCACTGTCGTTCTGTCTTCAAAGAAAGCACTCTCCTAAGGCCAGATGACTCTTAACATTTGAATAAGATCACCAAGACTTCTGGCGGCTGTTGGTGGAATCAGGAAATAGCTTCATTATTTCACAGTAGACTGGATGTGTTCTTTTGATAGTACATTTTGGGGTACAGTATTTTTTGAGTTTCTCTGAAAAATAAGAGGTTTGTTGCCATTGATTAGGAGACTGGATTCAGTGGACTATACTTTGAAGTTTTATGGATAGTGTTTTGTTGTTGTTGTTGTTTGTTTTGAAGATGCCTGGGTGGTCTTATTCGTATGTTAAGAGTCTTTTGGCCTTAGGAGAGTGTTCTCTTCAAAGACAGAATGACAGTGATGTTGATGTCTTTTGCATTTCCTGTCTGCCTATTGGAAAAATGAGGATATGTTATCAGTCCATTGCTATTGTGTGGTCCTCAGGCATTGCTATACTTCGTTTTTTTCCTGTCACATGTAGTTGTTCTAGAGAAGATAGAAATGTGTGGGGCAAGGGAAAGGGCTTAATATAAGAGTATTTCAGTTTAGTGTCATGACCTGTAATAACATAGGAGGTGATATATATGACTGGATGATTGCCTTGTTCTGTCTGGATTCAAGATCTGCTAGGCCCCAGTAAAGATTTATATAGATTTTTTTCCCCCACATACTTCCTTCTAGGAGAGCCTGCTTTCTGGGATAGGAAAGATGCATTGTGCTGAGGTTTTTCTGACTTTGTGACCTTCCTTTGTGGATGTACAAACTTTCTCCTCCTGTTAGCCCTAGGACTCTCCCCTCAACTTTCTCCTGGACTCTCTCTTGTGGCTCTTTTCTGTACTTTATTAAGTCTGACTGCAAACTCTGCCATTTGTGGGATTTGGAGCATTGCAACGTGCTGTGATATTACTCCTTGAAAGTGCTGTGTAGGCTTATATCACACATGATACTTTATAAAAATTAAAAATAATAGCAGTAACGGTAAGTAATACAGGTCACACAATAAAAAAATCTTGCACTTCTAGATATCTAAAAATGGTCTACAAATTGTACTGTATTTAAACAGAATAGATAAATTTTTCTGTGAATGGATTGTAGTATAATTGATTTACATCTCCAAATCATTATTCACATATTCGACCTCTAACCTAATCTAGAACTTAAAAGTGGTAACCTACTCCTGTTATTTCATAGTTATGCTTACTTGATGAGCCTTGACTGTGTCCTAAGCAACAGAGACAGACATCTGAATTTGTGTACCTAACAGTTACATTACTTAGCCTTTGTACTTTTTGTAATATAATTACAGTAATGGACCCATTAAAAAAAAAAAAAAAAAAAAAAAAAGAAAAGTAAAAGTAAGACAGTTTGCTGTGCAGATACTTTGTGTAATCCTTAAGTACCAGATAGGAACTTCAGTGAGCAATTAGGAACTTCAGTGAACAATCCAGTGTGAGCTTTGTCAGCACAGTGATGTAAAACTCCGTACTGCTGGGGTGCAGGAGTGGCTCTGGGCCAGGCTGTGGTATAACAAACACCAGTCCTAGGAGGGGTCATTCTGTCATTTGATCGTTGGGGACTTGATCCTACTTTTGCTGGGGAAAACAAACAAACAGCCAGCCACTGAGGGTTAAGTCCTGTACAATGAAATTAGTACACTCTAATGTAGGAATGGTAAATAACAGGAATAATCCAGATGCAAATACATAACATGTAAATAACTGTGCAGGGTGTGATAACAAATAGATATATGGCTTCAGGGATCACCCCTCACCATGCAGTGTTCCTCTTCAACAAACTGATTATCTATTAATGCTACTTGCACTGCTCTCTCAGCTGCATTTTCCTCTTTGCTTCTGAGCTGTGTTGCAGGCAGTCATAGCTTCCTTGATGTGACCCAAGGCACATCTCTTCTTCCCTCTCAGAAGCTACCTGTACTACATATTGCATCAAGATCCTTCACCTCCTCTTAGGTGTGCTTGGTGTGCTTTTCTGGTTCTTCTGTTGTGGTCTTTTTCTTTTTTTTTTTTTTTTTTCTTCCCCTATGATTTTTTTTTTCTTGTGATATCTGGAATCCTGCAGGTGGCTTTAGAATAGTCTTGCAGCTATCTCAATCTTTCCATTCTGAAATGCAGCTACATTTAAGAAACTTTATCAGTTCTGTAATCAGAGTACTAATATTTTTTTACAAAATCATTGTGGTTTTTTTTTTTTTTTCTTTTCTTTTTTCTCCTAAAGCGGTGTGCGTATTTGAAGGAAGAACCTATTTCGAAGGACAAAGAGAAACTGTGTATTCAAGCTCAGGGGACTGTGTTCTGTTTGAGTGCAAGGTAAGAATACTGTTGATGGAAAAAAAATTGTTGCATGTTAGAAATATCAAAGTCCCACTGAAAGAAACTGTTAAAATACAGACAAGTCTATCTTAGGAAGTGGCAACAGAAAAGAAATCTGAGAGGTCCAGTGCTTCTATTGTCGTACTGAGTTCCACATCAAATTTTGCAAATAAATTTACTTTTCGTAGCTGCAAGCTTTGATTACGCAGCTTGACAATCAGGCTGCATGCTTTCCTCCTTAGGTATCATTTCCATCATCAGTAATAAAAAACCAACAGACTACCTTATGTTTCCATTGACACATGTGCAGTGGTATTGTTCAAAATTACATGCTCAAGTACAAGAGATGCATGAATGTGATGGGAGCATAATTTGAAATTCAAGATAATTCTTAGTGGAAAAACTAGATGAAAAACAAGGAAAAGAGCTGGCAAACCAGATGTCTGGTTGTATTACTAGTGTTGGAAGCTGGGTATGGTCATTGTTTTATTTGGAGCAGAACATGCCTGATGCTGCGTCAGTCTTGTCCTGCTGTATGAACAGAGTTGCTCTTCGGGGCAGAAATGCACTTTAAGGGCAGAATATACCTCAGAGACAGCTGCAGCTTGAGGATTACACTGACTGATGCAGTGGGTCCTGTGCTGTCTCTCTGGGGTAGGGATGGGGAGGAATTCTCTCTGATTACAGAGCTGCATGCTGTGGTGTGGAGGTGAAAAACTTGAATGCACATTTCTGGGGCAGAGAAAGAGAGGGGAGCAACTCCTCTGGCCATGCTCCAGCTATCTGTCAGATCAGTTTCTAGAAATCTCAAAACATTTTCATACAATTGTGAAAGTGTTTTACAAAGTAGAACTGATGTCTGACTGATATTGATTGCAATCCTTGTGAGCTTAATTCCTGGAGCAGGTGCTTTGAAACCCTTTTGAGCAAGGGAAGGGGAAGCTGACCAGAAATAATTTTGGATTCAGTAGTAGACTTTTTAGGACTATGAGCCTGTATTTTCAGCATGACACTTGGCACATGAATCCTGTGATTAGTCAATGGATATAATTAACAATCATCCAAAGTTATGTGATGTTGCCTCATGGTTCTTGCAGCTGGCAGGTGTGATACTGTATGAACAAAATGCCTCTGTTGGAGGCACTAGCCTGTATTTTGTTGATTCTACTTGTTTGCTGATGGGCTGCCTGACTGTCATTGTAGAAATAATAAGAAGCAACTTTGACTGATTCAAAAGCTGCTTTTTCAAGGACCAAAGTATATACAGTTTCTGCTAGGCAGCCTCGTGAATGATAATTCAGAGCAGAAAATCTACGAACTGTAAACTGTGTTGGTCAGTTAGGAGGTCGCAGGTGGGCACTCCTTTATTACTACCCAAGTTCTCATAAAAGTATAGAATTAATGACTCCCATCTCAGGAGAGACTTAATAGCGGCACAAGGACTGATTTCATGCTTGAAGGCTTCCAGTGATGTTGTCAAGGCCATGCAGGGAATTTCTTCTTTTTCACAGAATCATAGAATGGTTTGGGTTGGAAGGGACCTTCAAGATCATCTAGTTCCAATGCCCCTGCTGTGGGCAGGGGTACATCTCACTAGACCAGGTTGTGCAAAGCTCTGTCCAGCCTGGTCTTGAACACCTCCAGTGATGGAGCATCCACAGCTCCCCTGGGTAACCCATTCTAGTGTTTCAGCACCCTCACAGTGAAGAGCTTCTTCCTTACATGTAATTCTGAACATCATTTTTTGTTTGTTTGGCTGCTGCAGTTGTTCGTGCTACAGGCACACACTCTTCTGTTTGAATATTATAAAAGAAGCCTATAAACAATCTCTTCCAAATTAGAATTTGTAAAAGAAATGAATGTAATCCAGACCAGTTGATATTATTTCTATCAAAGTTTGGTTGTTTGTTTTTTTTTTCCTTAACTTTGTGTGATTGCTGAGTTTTGCTTGTCCTGGCATCTGTGGCTTGTTTGCTTTACTGTATTATGAGATTTGGGTTGGATTCTCTGTCAAGATCATTTAAGGTAAAGTTTGAGCAGTAGTTTTGATATTGGCTATTGTGTTCATGTTTCATCTCTATATTTCATGCTTAAAGAGGTTTTAAAATTAAATGCTAGAACCAGAATAACAATACACGCAATAGCATCTGCGTGATTTTAGGGATTTGCTTGCAGAATACAGGGTCCTGAGTTCAGTAAGCTCATATTTTAACCAGGTTGTTGATTTTAAAGCAGATAGATGCCTCTGAGGAACATTTGCCTTGTTTTCTGTCTTTGCCATGTCATGCCTAGAGCACTGCAAGACACATCAGTTATGGCCCGAGGGAGCCTAAAGGTGGTACATCTGCGGTAGCCGAATTGCGGAGGCTGGCATTTCCTGTGGTCATCCAGACTGCAGGGATTGCACATGACCTGCACTAAGTGCCTGCAGATCTTCAGATACCGTCTTGGCATTGGACATTTCCTGATGCCTGATCCAAGCTCAGCTGAGAAACCCTCTCTTTCCTAATGCAGAATCAGGGCCCATTTCCTTCAGCGTTACTACCACACCACTGAGATCAGATGCATACAAGTTTGATTTGACTTACTGTAGAGTATTCATTATGAGGACCCTTGATTCTGGAATATGCTGCCTTGGTTTTTGAGAAATAATTGTTACTCTTTCAGGCATAATTTTAATAGAAAGTTCTGTGGCAAGTTGCTTGACAGCTAAGACAAGAGAAGAATGACAGCTGTTGCCACACTTCTGCTTGCTGCATAAGACTTGAATATAGGGGTGTTCCTGATGCTTTTATTGTGCTACGTTGTCCTTTCAAATGGTTTTTGAAGCTATAGGCAGCTTTTCGTTTGTACATTATAATGCAAAACTCCACTGAAGTTATCACTTGTCTTTTTTTCTTCTCTCAGAGTATTAATCACTTACCTCAATTTAACAGGACCACAAAATGCAGCGTATTCCAAAAGAGAGTTGTACAGCTTTGAACTGCCCAGAATCTCAACAGATCCCCTTATCTCACAGTTGCTGCAAAATCTGTAAAGGTAAGGTAGTAGATGGATATATAAGCTCAGTGTCATTTGCCATTCTTACAGGTTATACTGACTTTTTTCTTACAGTTTTGAATAGGACACTCCTACACATGGTAATCGATATACATCTTGGGAAGCTGAGTAGATAACATCTGCATTGTGACATCTGAAATTTTTTTTGTAAATTGTCTAATAATGTAAATTTTGTGAAATGTTTACTGGAACTTGTGTTTTTTATTCTAGCCAAAAATGGGTAAAAAGTCAAGGGAATCATATATATAATAAGTGATTTTCTACCCTTCGTCTACTCCCATATCAAAAAAAAAAAAAAAAAAAGAGACTGGAAAAATGTCCATGTTTCGCAGCATCTTTCTGAGATTCTTTGAGATGTCTCTTTCAGAGGACTGTTTGTAGACTGGAATAACTTGTTTACCTGTTTGGGTTTTTAATCTGCGTTTAGAACCAGAAGCTTTGGGCAATATTTTTGTATGCTGTGTACCTTTGAATGTTACACCTAGACTGATTCTTACCAAAGGGGAGAGATGCACAAAGTGCTCTGTGTCTTGAGCCCACTTTTTTGATCTGGATTAATACCAATATCTACAAAGCTATGAGCAATTGCATCTTCAAGTAGCTATGTCTGTTTTCTCTATAGCTACATAAATTGATATTTGGGATGAAAGAAGATGTTAGATTCTTTGCCTGATTTTAGGTATACTTCAGTGAGAAGAAGAGTGCAGCTATACTTGTTTCTTTGGTACTCAGCATAAACATGAAGGATATGATTAAGGATATCAAGCAGAGAGATGAGAAAATAGAAGAACTTAAGAAAAGTTGATAGGTCTTGAAGTCTATCACAGTGAGAAAGGATTTTCTAATTATTTTCTATAGAATCTTCAGTGGCTTAGAGAAAAGAATTCTATGTTTCTTGTGCCTGGTATAACTAGAAAATTTTAATATATGCTAGATGATTCTTTCTGAATGTTTTTCAATCCTCCTTGAACCATGCTAGCTTAGCCTCTCATGAGCTATGGAGTTTATTCTTTACCAAGAAGCTGCTGAACACTATTATTCAACAGCATGCATTTTGTTTAATAATACAGCTGATACCTAAGTTTTGAGAATCTTAAGAGTAACAAAAAAATCAGTAAAAAAGCCCTCACCCTTTCTGGATGTCATGTATGTTATTTAATGCCAAAATCTGATACAAACCAATGCAGGCCACAAAATCAAAAAATGACTATTGCTTTGTTATTAACTTGGGTTTTTATGAGTAAGAGAACAGAATGGCAAAGAGAGTAGATGTAGTCATGGCCAAAAGTTGTTCTTGACATACACACTTCTTCTGTAATCAGTGAGTATTGAAGACCCCCTAACACTAGTAGAAGAGCAGAGCTTTTTGTTTCTTAATGTTCTCTGTTAGATAACAGCACTCCGGTAGCTAGGGTGACTTGTAATATTTATGTAAGATTACCTAAGTGTGTCTCTAGGTTACAGGGAGACAATTCTGTGAGAGACTTGTGTTGCAGTCTGAGTCTAGCTTGCCTTCTGGGACTGTTGCTGTTATACCAGTCCTGGTCCCCTGAGCCTGATCCTCTTTCCCCAGTTGTCCTGTGGAAAGTTTTGAAAGAAGAAAATAATTATTGGAAAACAGCAGTGAAGTACAGCTGCTTGATCAATTCTTCAGTTAAAGAAGAAAACTTTAAACAAATGAAATTATTGAGAAAACAATGAAGCAGACAAGCTCCACACCTTTATAGACAGATGTGTAAATTGTAGAAGCTTCAAATCAGTTACTACAGACAGTTTGAATTCAGCATAATAAAGGATGATTTCATGGTCTTCAGCAACATAGCAGCATTAGATTGCATGAGGGCAAACAGAAGAAATTTTAAAACAACTACTGAGTTGAAAGGTTCAATCTAAATTTTCCAGCCTGGAAAATAACTTTATAATCTTAAAAATTTGAAAATAAGGTGCACTGGAGAATGGTCACACTCGGGAAAAATGGAAGGGAAAAAATAGGAAAAAGGGATGGCTAAAAGGTGAGATTTTAAAAAGAAGTTTCTCTGAAATGGAAAGGATGATGCAATCAGGGAAGAGTATTCAGTCAGCAAAGCTTGAAAGAAAGAGATAAGGGGAAGAGGAAAGCAAAACAAGTCAACGTTATTCAAAGACTTTTGATTAAATGTGGAAAGATTTTGTAAGTACACCTGGGAACAAAAAGTGCTAGGAAAAAAAAGGAATACTACTACTACTAAATTAACTACTGTCTAAGCTTTTGAGCTCTTTTAGAAATATCCAAACAAAAAAACAAAACAAGGAAAGAAAAAAAAGAAAGAAAGCTAAGAAAAATATATAATGAAGAAGTGCACTGTAAAAGTACTTAGCAGTGACAAGGAGTCAGTAAGGGGATTTAAGTAAAGCTCCTATCCAGCTGCCTTAGATCAATGCCATAACCTGAAACTGAATTGAAGACCTAGAGACAGTCTGTTCTTGTGGCCTTTACTACTCCTTTCATCTGTTTTGTGCTTGGTACAATTTATTTTTCTATATCTCACAGACAATAGAAAGATATTCTTTGACCTAACTGAGAAAAAGATAGAACTATCTTTGGCGGGGATGTTTTATAATCCCTTGATTCTTTTTAACCCTCAGTCATATTTGTTTCTGTACAGGCCATGACTTTTGCACCGAAGGCCATAACTGTATGGAGCATTCTGTCTGTCGAAACCTGGACGACAGAGCTGTCTGTAGCTGCCGAGACGGCTTCCGAGCCCTTCGAGAGGACAATGCCTACTGTGAAGGTAATGCCTCTGTGCATGGGTGCTTAGCGCCGCTGTATGAACCCCTCTGGGATAAAGGCATTCATTCCTAAGTTTGTATGGCTGAGGTCTTGAATGAGAAACACGCTTCCACAGGAGAGCTTTTATTTCTGTTTTCTGGTATTCAGATATTCAGGCAACCTAAAAGTCAACCGTTTGAATAATGTACTAGTGTAACATTTAGTTTCTTTTTTCATTGCTAACTGTTCCCGGTCTCTTTCCCCTGGAAATAAGAAAATGCCATAGACTTGACCCTAGTATTGTTAATCAAGTATTCTAATCATACTGAGTAAAGATCTATTATCTGAGCTGCTCTTTTGGTGTCAGGAAGCAACAAGCTACTTAATTAGAAGAGTAGCCTCTATAATTTTTGTCTTTACAGTCTGGTGCAATCCTGTGAAAAAAACCATCCTCACTCCAGCAGCAGTCCTCTGCACAATCTCTTAGCTTTTGTGCTAACTGTTGCTCTTCCTCATGAAAACTCTGATTCTGCAGACACATAATACTACTGTAATATCAGGCCATTCTTACATTAAAGCGTATATGTTAGCAGTAGGATGGCCTGTGACTAATAAGGAGTTCAGTTCAGACTTAGCCTGATAAATTGAAAATCAAGCTTCTGTGAGTAGACTCTAAGGTACTCTGCAGTCCCACCTTATACCTGAATTGTTCTCTGTTGATCCACAATTAAGTAGGATGAATCAAGCCTTTTATGACTGCTCCTTTGGCTGAACTCTTAATGCCTGCAGCTTACTTGAGTTGCTAGCTGCATTAACGTCAGTGAGAATGCTCATCTTTAGATTTAGATTTCAGAATTTGTGACTGTTTTCAGGGACGGAGTGTATAATTAATTCAGCTTCACATACCTTTCTGCTTAATATTTGTGGTAAGCCTTCTGATATGAGCCTTTTTTGAGGAGTAGAGCTAAAAATAATGCAGAAACAAATCCCTTGCCCCTCATCATGTCCCAGCAGGCATCTGAGATCAGGACCTGCTGTTTAGCTTGTTCTGTGTTGCCGCATCAACCACTTTTTATCCTGTAGTCCATGGAGACTATGCCGAGGCTTAGACTGTAGATCTGCATTCCTGGGAACTCATCAGCCGTCTTCTATTCAAGGGGTCACTGGAGCAATGGAGTTAGGGTGAAATCAGGTGCTTTAAGAAGTTTTTTTTTTCTGCAGCACTATTGTTACTCTGCTGGATGAAAGCAGAAAAACAAGTTATGCTCTCTTAGTGATCTCCACATTGCTCAAATGAGAGTCTGTTGTTATGTGTGGAACTCGCTGGGCGTGTCACAAGCAAAAAAACAGAAGCAGCTTTTTGATCAACATCGATGGTGAAATATTTAGATGAGGACACAGTAGATTGTCATATGTGAGACTGGTGCATTCGTATTATAAGTGGGTTACCAGTTTGTGCAGTACCTGAATTCAGTATGATGATTTTTTGAGAAGATTTCTTAGCCTAATTGCTTCTGTATGGGCAAACGACATTGTTTCTGGGTGGTAATTATCAATCTGCTTAAGCGGTGCAGAAAACTCACATAAGTGAATAAAAGGTTGGGACGTATTATTTACATAAAAATAATAATTTTACATGTTACTATGTTTGGATACATTAAATTACCCTTTAAAAATGTGTGTGATTTAGGGCCTGATACAGGAACACATGCTCATGTTGAAGATAGTGGGAGTATGTGCCATTAGGAAGATGTGCCTGTGTGAGCAAAGCTAGTGAGATTGGGTCCTTGCCAGATGAGGTTCTCCCAGCCAAGAGTGAAGCTAATTCAAGAGGCAGACCAGCCTGGCTTTGTTGCTAGTTACGTACCGTAGCTGCAGTGTAGGCATTACTCTTCAGCTCTGCACTCTTGCTACATGGGTCCAAACCTGGCCTTGCCTGGGATTCCCTGACCGAGTCTGCAGGTCATATGCTGGAAGCAGGGAAAATAAGTTTGTAGATTGAAACTTTAGGATTGTTTTTGAGGAAGAGGAGGGGCGGGGGACTGAAATACTCATGTTTCTTCAGAGTTATGCTTTTAGTATTATATCACTTTTTATAGCTCAAATGCCACCTTGATCACTGAGTTATTTATTTCTGGAAAGAGATTCTCGCCTAAATATTAAACAATGTAGTAGCAAAGGGCACAACAGCAGTGGTGTCACACCAGGCCTTTTCAGAGTCCTGTTTCTCATCTTAAGAAGGTGAAATGGTCCCAGCCTCCCTTTCTCAGCACATACATTTCCTTCTCCGTGCCATTATTGTGGCTTTAATTACAAGCAATGCCAAGTGTAGAAATGTCGAGTGGCCACAAAGCCTTTCAGAGAAGGCTTTTTGCAATGGCTGGAGCCCATGGGTACGATAGCTGTTTCTATGTTCACACTGCACGAACTTCAAATATACTGCAAAATTGGATGTCATTGATTCTGTGTTAGAGCCAAACTTCACTAAATACAATCCTGATTTGTGCTTCAGCACTGTCAAAATCCAAAGAATATATAGAAGTATTGTGCTCCCATTGGCAGAACTTTTCCTTAAGGTAGAAGAACAAAAATAAAAATATTGAAAGCTCGTTTCAGTGTGGGTCTTGAAAAGCTGCATAAATTTTATCTGAATGATGGAAGAGTTTGACTTCTGTCCTAGAAAGAACGGATGCTTTTCCAAAGCTGTGTGATGTCTCTAGATAGTGTTATGGTATATGCCTGTTTTATAATAATAATAATATTTGTTAATATGTGTGTCCCATTTAGCTTTTCCTTGGAGGACTGTTTAAAGCAATATTTAAAGAGCTGGGATTTCTTACATTACATGCTGTAAGCCTTATTCCAAGTACTCTGAAATCTATTTTCTGCCTCAGGTTATTATGTAGTTCGAGATACCTTGTGGGCAGATTGGATATGTATTATGCTGTACTGCCTAGGTGTGGGTGCTTTTGAATACTGTATCCTTGGTGTATAGCCTACCTAACATCAATGTTTTACAGAAACAGATGTCCTGATGAAGTGTAATTACATTTTCCCAAAGCAACACCTTAAGTGCTCTCAAAATGATGATCGCCCCCCAGGATATATTTCAAATAGTATTCAGTGTCCACTATATTTGTGGTGATGGAGTTATGATGGAAAAGTTTTTAAGGATAAAGTTTGTGACTCTAGGCTATCAAGATACTCTGATGCATCTAGAGGAGTGAAATATACCCATATTTCAAGTAAGACGGGTTTGCAAATAGTCTGCTGGTGGCAGGTTTAGGGGTTCTTCTCAGATCCTTGAACCAAAGCTGTTTTCACACACCCTGTCACACACTTTTGGTGGTCCTCAAAAGATGTGTTTGTGGAGGACATGTTACTTGTACCCTTTGGAGACTGCACTTGGAAGGATTACTTGAAGTCCGATTTTCTGATTTAATAATAGTGCTCAACTATCTCTGTGCAAAATCTGATTTCACTTTAGAAGTGTTGCCAAGGATTCCGATTAAATGGAGAGGAGACTAGGCTCAAGAGAGATGACAGGAGAATGCAGTAATCTTTTGTAAGTAGCAGAGCTGAACATGATCTGAGAAAAACAGATTATTTCCTTCTTTGTTGAGAGGGTTTTGCCTGATGCAGAGGCCGTTTTGCCTCATGTACTGATTTTGGCTGGGACAGAGTTAATTTTCTTTGTAGCTGCCTGTATGGTGCTCTGTTTTAGACTGGTGACTAGCGCAGTGTTGGTAAGACAGGGATGTTTTAGCTGCTGCTGAGAAGTGCTTGCACAGGCCTAAGGCCATCTCTGTTTTTCACTTCCCCCAAAGTGAGCAGAGTGGGGGTGAGCAGGAGGCTGGGAGGGGGCACAGCCAGGACAATTGACCCCAACTGACCGAAGGGATATCCCAGACCATATGACAAAGTGCTCAGCACTAAAACAGGGGTACTCTTTCCAAAGTGGCTGTTGATTGAAGACTGGCTGGGCATCAGTCTGCTGGTGGAAGCTAGAGAGTGATTGCCTTTGAATCACTTATTTTCCCCTTTTCCCCCTTCACTTACTAAATGGCATTTATCTCAACCCATGAGTTTTTCTCACTTTCACTCTTTTGATTGTCTCCCTCCATCCCATTGGAGGGACAAGCAAACGAGCAGCTGGTGGGTGCTGAATTGCTAACCAGGGTCAACCCTCCATGCATTACAAATTTACCATATGGATATGTGGTCCATAATGTTTGTTTTTTGATATGCGGTACTATACTAGTTGCAAAGTACACAACCTAGCTAACTTATCTTAAGAAATTTTTGTGAAACCATTTTCCGTTTTTATTCTAATTTATCTTTTTTCCTCAATAACTCTTGTAGGTTGTTTTTTTTTTTTTTGCTGTTGCCATATTTGTCCCAGTTTCAAGTGTAGCAGCAGAAATGAGAAGAAAGACTGAGTGACTTTGTCTACATTTGAGAATTGCACCAGCTTGACTGATGATTGTCCTTCAAAGGAGGTCTTCAGTGTAGAAATTTGCCTTTGAATAAGCTGGCTTGATTTGAGTCATCATCAGTGGAAGGAAGTCTTAGAGGATGAATTTTCTCAGAAAGATGTCTGAAGCTCTCAGAAGCACCACTTGGTTGGGCCTCATCAGGTTTCACTTAGCTCAGAGTTGTATGTTGTCATCTTGCTTGGAATGATTTACTGATTTATCCGTGTTTGGCTAAAAATACTAATGCGCTATTCAACCCTCTTCCCAGCAACAAAACCAGTACACGTCTTCACTTACCTAATTACTACAATCTGTTGTTAATCTTACTGTTAATCTTGTTGGCTTTAACTAGTGGATTACAAAAATAAAGTCTATTTTCAAAATGAGCCAGATTTGTACAGCTTGCAGTGAAGAGAAGAAAAGATAAAAGGTAATAATCAACTTGCAGTAGGCTATGTGTTGCATCATACTGCCAAGTACAGTAATCAACAATGCATTTTTTCTTTAAGCAAGTGGGATAATGAGAAAAGCATAAGTAAGATAGAGACCTCTGTAATGGAGGTAAACCCCAGAGTATTAAAACATATTCTGTTAAGCCCTCTAGGCCTTTAATAAGCAGTATCTGGGCTATTTGCTAGCTTTGCTGTCTTCATGGCATGCACCGTATTTTTTGGGTTGAAAGTCCTACTTAGGAGCTCTGTAGTACAGTCAGTTTTGTGAAACTGGGAAGGTTACCCAAGCTTCTCTCTTCATACATAAATTCTTTTGTAAGTGAGACGTGGCAATATTATCACATGCAGCTCAGAAAAAGATTTCCATTTCCATCAACTGACAGCATTTCAGTCATTCCCACGTCATTTTGTGTTGGGCTGGAAAACTAATCAAGCAGAAAGAAAAACTTTCACTTCAGGAGGGCAGAATGTTATTTCCAAACCTCTGTTAAAAAGTAATTAAACAATATTAATATTAAAATTAAACATCAATATTAAACTATTAGTGTATTATCAATTATTAATATTTTTTTCTCAGCAAATGGCAGTGAGTATCATCTTAATTCTGTCATGATGTTACTGAGAAATCTAAATACGAAGAATCATCAGGCCTGTTCTAATGTGTCAGAGTGGGCCAAATCCTTCTTGTCTTCCATGGCTCTTATTCAGGAAGATAATGAAGCATATTCCTAACTTAAAGTGTACAAGTAGTAACCCTGACACTGATTCATAAAGTGTGGTGCATATTGGAGTACCACCTGCAGCAATGGGGTAGTTTGTACGTGTACAAATTGCAGGATGTGATTCAGTGTTATTTGATTTTAATTACTTCTACAGGAAGTATGTTCAGACTGATTCCATCATCCACCCATAGCCAGGACTGACAGTGATGTTAATATGATAAAAAAAAAAAGCTGACACTAATCATGTAAAGGGAGTCTCCTGGAAACTTTTAAACTATTCTGTGCTACCAGTACCTGGTAAGGAGATGCTTTATTGTACTGAGAGCAGCCCTTTTCTACCAGCATAAAGGTATATGTTGCATTTTGCTTCTAAATGAGAAATTGAGGTGTAAGTTTTTCTAGAAACTGCTTGAATCTGCAAGCTCAAAATGAAAGAGAAAAGATAATAAAGCCTTAATTTTGTGCTTGTTTTTCTTTCCAGTTTTCAGTAGTAGCTGTGAGGTGACTACTGAAAGAATTAGATACTGTCACTGTGCTGAAAAGTACCCACAGCCAGCTGGTTGGTTTTCTTTTGCAACTTTTAAAACCTCAGTGTAAAAGTGCAACACATCTTAGGATCCGCAGATGCTGGATCCCCAAGTACTCTAACAAATGCACAGAAATGCCTGGTGTTAAACCAAACTGAATTTAAAATAAATATTATTTCATAAAGGATGCAGAGCAGTAGAAGCCACAGTGTTTATATCTTATGTGGTACCTTAACTAGTGTGGCATTGTTTAAGAGAGAACTGATAGTGCCACCTATTTCTGTAGAACACGCAGTGATCACCTGGATAGCTTGTGGGAATATGCTACATCCTTCTGTGCTTACCCAAACCCAAAAACCAGTCTAACCCACCCCCAGAGGCCTTACCACAGTTTAGAGGTACTACCCTGTATGCATGCATCTCTCTTCTGTCAAGAAGTTTTAAAATACACACGTGTACTACAGTCTGGGAGGTCTCTTCCTGAGAAGAATCTGTAGTTTCTGTATAAAAATACTAAAGCTCCTTATCTCTTTGTTCAAAATAGGGGAAAACAAAAACACTAACAATTGCAAGTATTTATAAATTCTTGATATTCACAGTTAAAAATGATGAGAAGTTGTCACACTTAAAAAAAAAGATTATTTTGCAATTGAAATTTAAAGACCTATTTCTAACGAGTGCAGTGCTGAAGAGGGAGGCATCATGAGCTGGAGTCTCAATAAGTTGTTCTGATTTTTGGAGTTCACTAATTAATCACATACAACGTCCTTTTTAGTCTCAGTATGCAGTTACATCAGACTAGTTATTTGGTGCCTAAGGAAAGGCCGCCTGGGATGCTTTAATGTCTGTCAGATTACTCTATATAATCACTTCTTTTATCATGTATACACTACCATATGAATTAATTATAAGATATTAAATAGTAAGAAGATGCAGTTTGCCAAGTAAAACATCGCGTGATGGCAGACAATATTTGTTTTCAAAAATTTCCTGTGTGATATATATTTTTTTAAACTACATAAGGTGTGTGGAGTCCAGTGATTTTTTCATGTGATCGAGATGGAGATTTCATATGCTTCCAAGAGCCTTACTTGCACAGGTTTCTGTTGAACAGTATCCCCTACTGCACATTTAACAAGGACAGTTTTATCTCAACAGTCTGTCTTCCTTTCCAAAAACTGGGGCAAGCTGAAATAAACCCAACTCTTTGTACTGTTAAAAATGATATTTCTGAAATGCTGTAATGTTGTATTATGTCTTTTCAAAGCTATGTAGAGCTTCTGTCAAGGAAAGTAGACCTTGAGTGACTGCTTTTATTTTAAGAGTGTTTTCTGCCCTAATAGCCCCCTCTCAAGCTGCAGGAGGTGGGCAGAGAAATCATGAACTTAAGCAAAGATCAGAGATTTAAAATAATGTGAAGGGAAAAGCACCAAGATGTGTACAGTGTGAGTATATATTATCTATGCAGTTTAGTTATGGGTGAGGAAAGAACACACCTCGTGTGAAGATCCAATAATTAGAGTTTATTTTTAGTGTAATTGATGCTTTAGCAGTCTAGTCAAGATGTAACAACCTCTTTTTAGTTCAATTACAACAGTGCTAACATTTAATCCAACTCACCCAGTTTCTCTTAAGGTCCATCACTAATTCAATAAAAATCAACAGACACAAGTAGCTGCCCATTTCCTCTTACTCTCTTTATGTATTGCTACAGTGAGTTGGTGTTCAGGGTAATTTTATGATGTACTTAGGAAATACATTTTTAGAAATACAGCTTTTTGTGCTCCTGTTTGCTCTCTTCCTAGGTACTTAATATTGTTGTCATTAGAACAAATTATGTAATGTTATTTGTTGTAAAAATCTTGCAAGAGCATCCCCCTGCCTGCCATATGCATCTGTAAGTGTGACAAGGGAAATCACTGGTGCTTGGATACCACTGAGTTTTCAAGGAAATGCCTGGAGACAGGACACTATCCATAAAAGAAACTCAGTTCTGGAAATAGCCTCATGT
This sequence comes from Merops nubicus, assembly GCF_000691845.1. Classification (NCBI taxonomy): domain Eukaryota; kingdom Metazoa; phylum Chordata; class Aves; order Coraciiformes; family Meropidae; genus Merops; species Merops nubicus. The sequence continues at coordinate 55,237 of NW_008604947.1, read as the reverse complement.
CTTTCCAGCCCAGATTTACTGACTTAGTACCAGACTCATTTGTTCTGGCAGGCTTTTGTGGTGGATAAAGGCAATGATGGATAGTGAGGCCTAAAGAGAGGCTTTGTTTGTTAGCATGAGGCTTTGGTCAACAATGATTTATAGATTGCAGGTCAAGTTCTGGAATTGTAAAACATAAGTGGAAATTTCACTCTGGGGAAGCAAACTCATTAAGGTGCAGGAGGAAGGGATACAGGGAAACTTTTCCTAGGTTATATATTTTGCATAAATTTTGTTTGAGTGCTTGGAAGGGAGAAAGAAAGGCACTTTTTTTTCAGTTTTGATGTTTTTGCAAGTATAAATAAATCATTGAAGTGCAGATTCAAAACACTTTTGCACTAACCAATTTTCCCAGAGATGCCTCTTTTATCTGTTCCACTGGGAACAGAGCAGGTTGATGATCTCCACGACTACATTGTTGTCAGTACATCACAGCTGGTGGCTCAGTATCACATCACAGTCTTCAAGCACACAAGTCTTTATTGTTGAATCTGTAGAGCCATTGGAGTGGTGCATTCATCCTATTGAACTGACTTCAGCATCTTACTGGCTGAACAGTAAGACATTAATGTGCATTAATATGCTAACTAGGCTTTTTGGCAGGGGAAAATTAAGATAAATGTTCTAGGCTTTCTTAGATCTTGAAATGCTTCAGGTTTTCTGTTGTACTTCGTGCATTTGTAGCTAAAGGTGAATAAAAGGCTACACCAGTGTTTCAACCAGTAAGCGGGATGAAAAGGTTTTTATTTTAGTAGCTTTGAAAGAGAACAGATGTTGGGCTCTTTCCCTGCCCCAGTTCAGTCTTCCTTGATCTGTAACACCTTAACCTAATGTATACAAAGCTTGCATATGGAGTGCTAAAGGGGGAATGGAATCACGTGTCTAGCGTGGCCAGTCTCTGTGTGACTGGTTGTCATTTGACTGTTAACTTCACCCTTTTTGTCTTATTTGTCTTTTGTGTCCAGTGGCAATGTAATTTAGTGCCAAAGTTACAAACTGTTTGTAAAAGCAATTTCTTATCAGCTATGCAGCCGTGGTGTAGAGCAACAGTTTAGACATGTGCCAGTGTAATGTAATAATGCGATAGCGGCAAAAATAGCCACTTTATTTCCTCTGCATTCTGTATAGGTTTTCTAGAGACCTGGGTGGGAGAGTTTTGTTTTCTATTGACCTCTTAAAAAAATGTGGACAATATCTTTGCAAATCAGTTTAAAAAAAAAAATAAATCAGATTTGTTCAGATGAAACATTTCAAAGTTAACCTGACCAGTTTGGGAGGGGTGTGTTTGAATTTTTTTTTTTTTTTTTTTTTTAATAAAAATTGAGCAAGCAAGGTTTTGAAATAAAAGCAATTATAAATAAAACATCTTGAAAACCTCAGTATGTGGTATGCTGGCAAAATGAAAGCTTTTATTTAGAACACTTCAAAATTAAGAGGCTTGAATCAAAGTTGCTCTGGTTTTAAGGTTTTCACTGCCAAATGAAAACCATTAGCGTTTTGGGTCTCCTGTGGCTATTTACTTGCCAAAGCAATCATTAATACAGTTTTCAGAAAGTTCTATTTAATGCTTTTGAGTCGTTGGATCTTTAAGTAGAATTTTCTGAGGGTGCCAAAGCCAACTCCTGGGCAGTCTGTTGATGCCAAGAACATAAGGCCTCTGATTACTGGAAGACTGATGTTGTTACTTAAATACAAATCAACACTGTTAATTTAATATGGAGCTGTGAACTGGAATTATGAAAGACACAAGTTGCATCATTTGTGGTAGTAGCTGAGGCATATGTTGTAACTGCTGGCTGGTTTTTTGAACTGCACGTTTGTGTTTCTGCAGAACAGTTTGTCAAGAGGTCCGTGCCATATTCCACTCTCCATGAAAAACCAGCAGCCTCTATGGCAGTCTTGTGATAGCATCACTTTTTTTTTGCTTAGTTGACATTCACAAAATGTGTTTTGAGCCTTAGTATGCTCACTGTGCTCACTGTAAATAAATATTTTTCTATGTATCTATGTACATACATGAAAATTCCAAAATTAGCTTTTCGCTGAGCATTCGCAGTGGACACCTTCATGGTTTGTAGCCAACTGCCCTCAGCTTTCCTGGCAGAATCCAGCAGAAGAGTTGCAGTAGGCAGAAAACCTCAAAGTTTTTTTTTTCAAAACTGAATGAAATTAGGAAATTATTACAGCATTACTAATACTCAGTGTGTTGCATTGTTTTGTTATGGAAGGCGTGTTCTTTTTCTGGGAATGTAAAGGGGAAAAAAAGCACTTGGTAAGTAGCTATTGATTTAAAGACACTGGGAAGAGAAGAATTGGGAGATATGCATGCAGCTTAAGAAGGAGTAAAGTGTAGGAATTAACTCTCTTGACATTTAGCATCACAGCATTAAGAAGTCAACCCTGATGTGCGTTTATATATCCAGTCTATTTTTGAACTCTCATCAGGCTCTGGAACACAACACTGTGAGATTTTATTTTCAACTCTGAAATTTGTAAACATCATTGGAGGAAATCCAAACAGGAAAAAAACCAAGCTGACAATCCACCTTTTTTGATTTTTAACATACTTTCATAGTTCAGTGGCACATTGCATGACAATTTAACTAGAGGTACAGAGCATCTCAGTAATGCTGTCTCTACTAGTAGTATTGCAGGAACAGTGTACTACTAAGCACTTCCAAATCAATACAGCTTTTCTTCTTTGTGGCATAATCATAATGTGCAGAAGGTTTTTTTGCCATTTGTGGTGCTTTCTCTGTCTTACCATTGAAGTATAAACTGCTACAAGAAATACATCTGATTTTGCAGCCCAAGAGAGTAGCAAAACTAATCAGGTTTTGAAGTCTGTGCCTACAGTGATTTATGTCTGGAGTTTGCTTTAGGATTTCATGCTGCAGCAGGTATACCACCCCAAGAAGTTTTTTATCAAGTTACAATATTTTTTGTCAGAGCAAGTCTTTATATAAATCAGATTTTTTCAAGTTCCTTTCAGATATGGGGTGTATATATTTATCTATATCTGTATCTAGGTATCTATATATGTATCTAGATGTATATAGGTTTTAATATATGTGTTTATATATATTAAAATTACCAGTTTACTACTTTATAATCCTAAGAGAAACTTATTAAAAGTTTTGGTGTATTTTCAGATCTTGCCATGTTCCTTGTAGCTTCTTCCCAAACAACAATACATGCTACATCAAAGGCATATAGAATACATGTAGTGGTGTATTTGTATACTGATTTGAGTGCAGTGATAGATGACATTGCAGTGCTGAGGAAGTTGGTCTGCTGTATGGGACCCCAGTTGTGTTTTTCTGTTCTTATTTAAGTCAGGAATAACATCATAGGCACTTCAAAAGGAAAGATGTAAGCCCGTGTAATCTTCTTTGTAACTCCAGTAACAGCTGCTCACAGAAAGCTCATGCTGCTTCTCTTGTTTAAACACTTCAAGCAGTTTTTTAAAGGAGAAAGCCAAAAAAACTTTGCAAAATGCATAGCTGTTCAAGTAACTGTTTAGTCTAACCCACTACTGATGGAGGTGACTAGCAGTGTAGTGAGAGATTGGAAAGAATGCTGCTGAATTTGACTGGTGTTCCTCTTTGCCTTATTCACAGATATTGATGAGTGTGCTGAAGGACGGCACTACTGTCGTGAGAACACCATGTGTGTAAACACACCAGGATCCTTTATGTGCATCTGCCAAACAGGCTATATACGCATCGATGATTATTCATGTACAGGTAAGAGCTGTATATTTGTAAAAGGAAATACAGGATGACAGTGTTTAGGAGCACTGATAGGATTCTTCTGAAGTAAATGTTTGTTAGAGTCACAGAGCATCTACATGAAATGTTAAAAAAGGAAACAAAATATTTACAGGGATACAATGCAGGAAAGCTAATGCCTGTTTCAGATATGTGTGGGTTGTATCATTTGTCTGAAATTGTAATGAGAGAGCAAAAACATTTCTATGGGTTACTTAGTTTCCATGTGGCATACCAGTACAACTTCACTTGGAGTATAATGACTCTTCTGAAAACTTTTGATGGAGTTAAATTTGTTGCGTATTAGCGGTGGTTGTTTCCTCATTTTGAGTTGTCCTGAATGGGGGAGGTTCCCCAGCTGAATCGAGTTCAGAGAACAGGAGCTCTGCCTGCCTTGAGCCCCTGGACGACATGGTCAGTCTTGTCTCTGTGTATTCTGTTTTAGCTCTCCTGCCAGTGGATGCCCTAGAAGAGGTGTTTGGTTCATACTGACTTTCTATATTCCGATCTTCTTTTACTGAAAGGTATTTTAGGGTTGTGGAATGAACAACTGAAGAGATAGAACAGCCTTCTCTATCAGAGCCAGGCTGACTCTAAGTGTTCCTGGGAGAAATGTGCTTTTTCATGCTAGACAGATAAAACAAATATGATTCAAAGATGTGGCACATTCTGTGAAGAAAAATGTATGTGAACAAAATAGTACCAATATTTTGTGTGCACAGAACACATTAGGATTAGCTCTTTCTATAAGAGGATACATTTGTTCAGTAAAACTTTTGGATTTCATATTATCTAACAGTAAAGCTGGCTGTAAATGGATGAGAGCATTCAAAATGCAGAGACAGCACTGTGAAGTTCATTTCTAAATTTGTTTCATTCTGTCCGTTATGTCTTGGCATTCTTCAGCAACAATGGTATGTCTTGGTACAGAAACAGGTTCTTCATGAACTGGCATAGTTTGCTTGCCCAAACATAAACAGCACTGAGGGACATGGATTTGATGGGTTTGAAGCCACACGTGTGATTTTTGTGCATATTGTCTTACCTGTACTTGACATTCTTCTCACATACACTGGGCAAGCACTATTTTACTGCAGTAAGCCCAGTTCTGAAGGAGCAAGTTACAAGCTGCTTGCAGCAGGTCCCTTCTGAAGCAATGAATGTGTTTTGGATCGCTCTTATGTTTCCCACATTCTCAGCTGAGTAAAGCAATTTTTCCCCAGTATGTGAACGTTGGGATTATTTTAGGACTGAGTTAATCTAAATCACTGAGGCACTTTTTCCACTTAGCTTCACTTAACTTGCTGTTCTGATTGAACTTGGCAAATGGTAAGCCATTGCAAACAACTTCACAGGGCCATTTGGTGCCTTTAAATATAATAAATGTATTTCTTGATACTCTGCACACTGTGTTGCTCACATTTGCTGAAATGTACTGTTGTGAAATTCAGTCTAGTTCAAGAACTCTGGACAATCAAACTGGTATAAAACTTGCAGAAATCCATTTCAGATCTCACATTCCAAACTGAGTTTGGCTCCACATTTGTAAATAATAATCTCCTGTGAAATCGGCCTGATGGGTGATAAAATAAGTAATTTCTTTTCCACCTTTCCCTTGATCAAGCTGGGAAAAGTTAATACAAAAGGAAATGAAGTACATGAAATAGTTTTGTAAAGTTTCATATCTTAAGACTGACTAGGCCAGATGAACTGTAACTCATGCAGTGACTTTCTGTATGTCTGAGCAATTCCACTTGCTGCCATTTAGGACCTGGTTTTTTTCTGGAGTTAAGTTATAGTGAATTTTGGATACTGAGAGGCAGCTACAAAGATGCAGAGTATGTTGGGTGGTAGAAGTTCCACAAATGTCAACCTAATGTCTTTAAGAATATATGTCACAAAGTAACTGCGTTTTTTTTCCTGATTCCATAACTAGTGTGAGCACCTCTAGTGGAGGCACTGTTGAGTTACTGAACTATGTAGACTTATGAGACTTGCACAACATTTCCACCAAACGACTTGTGAGTGAAAGGTTAATTATGTTTTAAAAACTGAAGGAAACACGGGATACTTCTGAAGTCATGTACTTTGATCAGTAAATGGCATTTTTTTGCTTGTTTCAGTCTAGATGAGTGGCATTGAGAGTATTTACGTTATAGCACTGTATTAAAACTGGTGGTAAGTATATACATTTATATATGAGATTGCTATAGGTTTTTCAGCCCTCAGCATACTTTTTGCTTTTGATGGTTTTGCTGTCTATTAAAAGTCCTGATTTCAGAGACTTTCATGTTCACTCATTTGGCCAGATAAGAATCGTAAGATGTAAAGCAAACGCAAGTATGGGGGGAATATGTTGTTGTGGCCTTAACATGGAGTTTTAAGCAGTTTTAAACTACTAGATTGCTTAGCATTGTCTTTCCCAAAGAAACCTGCTGTGTTCTGAGAACCAGCAAAAGCCTGGTGTAGTAGAAACACTGACTATGTTTATAGGACATTGATGGAAGGTGTGTGTTAGTAAATCAGTGCCAGATAACAGTGGGAAAGAGTTTATGATGCTAATGACAGTACTTTGCTGTCGTGCAGACAGACCAACAGGTTTAGCCTAGCTGTTGGGTATTAGCTGCCTTTCTATAAGCATCATTTTCTCTCACAGCGTACTGCAGTATTTTAAAGCAAGTAGTTTAATGTCTTTTTTGGTTATTTTGTTTGTTTCTCATTTAAGTGGAAGGTTAAATGACATTCAGCTAAACAAATGGTATCTAGGGCTTGAGAAGGAAAAATGTTTTCCATGTACATTTTGTTTGGAGAATTAAGGCAGTAAAGTCTGTCAGGGACCTTAATCTGTCTCGGCCAACCTTACATTGCTCTAAGTCTATCAATTTAGTCTGCCTTTCATAATTGTAGAAGGCAGCCATAGAAATCTTTGCACTTGGAGAATCAAGATACCAGCTTGCCCATGCCCAGCACACCTCACTGTGCACCACAAACTCATGGCCCATTCACTGCAGCTTGCAATTATTTTGGTTAAGCTCAATTTTCTTGCCGTGGCAGTGCTAGTTCTTGAAGTTAAGGGCATAAACCAAGCCTTTTTATCTGCCAGGAAAGCAGGACGGTAAGGAGAATAGCAATCATGATAGACCAAAGAGGCAGAGCTCTGCAAATTAAGGAGATACATTGGAAAGGTTTTGTGGAGAGTTCCTGTTTAACTTGGCATATCTGTGTAATAAAACCGTGCACTGTCCTTAACAGAATTTTCTGGATTTTCCGTATTTCTCATTTGTTCAGGAATCAGATTTACTGTAGAAACTGCACAGAATAGTTGATATATTCCATAATCCCTACAAAAACCTGCTATTCACATCTGGCAAAAATGAAAAGTGGGAAAGATGTCTGTAGAAGAAATGATATTTTAAAACCAATTCAGACACTGATATGCAAAATATGTTTACATTCATACCATCGGATACTTGATGTTTTATGTAATTCATGCAAAAAATGGATCTCGTAGGACATAAATTCTGCATTGCTTTCTTCCTTGTGATAGCTGGAAGCATCAGCTTTAATAGCATAAATTCTCAGCTACTGCAGAAGGGTGTTATAAAGATGTCTCTTGCCAGCTACTCATGAAAGCCATGATGCAGAAGCCTCACACAGGCATCTCTTGTGCACAAAGAAAATCCTGAGTATTTTAGGGACACCCTGGTTCTTCAAGCATATTACAGAAACTAACAAAGAGCTCAAGGACTTATGTTGTTGTGGTTGTATAGTATGCAATTCTATTCAAATCTCTTGGTACTTGTGTACAGAGAGTCTGATGCACTTTGTTTTTTTGCCAGTGTTTGCGACTAAATTTAGTCATTCAAACTTGTTTTGCCTTCTGCAGATTTTAAAGTTCTTGGCAAGTCTCCGTTTGCCTCATGGGCAATTCTGGCTTTAACTTGCTGGCTGAAATATCAATGAAACTGAAGAGAAGGCAGATTTTTAATCTATTTCAGGAATAACAAGAATATGGCAAACAAGTGACAACTGACCCTGTGTGTTACTAAATGTTAAACTTTAAATATATATTTCAGGTCACACTGTTCCTTGTAATGCTGTGTAATCGAATCCAGTTATGGAACTGAAATAGCTACTTACTGTAAGCTGGACCAAAAGCTCTGGTAGCACATCCTTGAGCATGTTACTGAGCAAGAAGAAAATTTTCTGTAGCTTGGCATTAATATGTCATTATTTGCACAGGATAGCTGAAGCACAGGAAGAAGATGTTGAAAAATTATACCTGAATCTTGATTAGGCTGGTTATGATGTGAGTGATGTCCACACAGCTTGCCAGCAGACTAATGTGAAATACCTTATTGTTCTATTCTATGGACACATATATAATTTAGCAGTCATTGATCAAAATAGAAAAGAGACATAAAATCAGTGACATTGAAGTGGTTTTTATCCTGTAAGAGACATTTGAAAAGAAATCTGTGCTATCTATCTCTGTCAGAGTCCTGGGCACAAAAGACTGATTTAGATAACATATAGCTGCTTCCAGAACAGCTCCAGTCTCTTTCTTCCTGGCGTGTTTATTGCAGATTTTACAATAGATCTGAATTACATTTTGATTTCCACAACAAAGGATATAATGAAGACATCAATTTCAGATTTTGTTATTTGTATTCATCTTGGAAGCAAGATTCACAGGGTTAGATTGAGTTAGTCATAACCATATTTACACAGAAATCTGTTGTTCGTTACTGATTTTATGTTCAGAAATCAATCATAGCTATGAGAAGGGGAGGTGCATCCTAAGCTGCACCCGTATATGCCAAATAGGTGCACAATCTGCAAATTAAAGGCACAAAAAATATACTCTGGGCTGCCGTGCTTTCCCTGCCTTGGCCTTGTCTCATTCCCCTTCCACTTTGCTTCACAGAATTTGAGGTGTAATGGTATTGTGCTGGGGGAAGGAGAGCAGAAATGGCCTGAGTCTCCGCTGGGGTAGTTTTATACGTGTAGCAGTGTGCTGCACCATCACTGCTAGGTATGGTGAAATCTGAAGACCTTAGTATTTTTATGGAATAGTAACATGTATATCCTTAAATCTGTGATCACAAAAATGCATGGGCTGTTTTCTTGGCTGGAAAAACAAAGATAGTTTTCCTTCTAGAACCAAGGATGCAGCCAGTGTCACCTGCAGTCTTTCAGGCTGCTGTGTAACTCACAGCTGGTAGCAGTGCTCAGAGCAGTGCAGTACGTATCCTTTCCTGCACCACCTTTTTTTTTTGTTTTCCTTTCTTTTTTTCTTTAAATGGAAAAAGGATAAGTTACGAAATAAGAGATGAGAGCTCTCTCATGTTCACATTTGGCTCGAACAGTGAGGAGTTCTGACTAGCCACAGTGGATGGTTAATCATGTTTAGTCTGAACAGATGTCTTTAGTTTCCTGCCTTGGGATCACTCACCTACCTAAGTAACCCATCAAAAATGGAACAGTAGAAATAACACCCTGAGGGATTTAGTGCATCCTCCCTAGATTGTATTAAGGCAGAGGAAGTTTTATGCAATGGCCTGGGGAAGCCATGGATTTTCTGAGCTCCAGATGATGTCTAAGGGTCTGTTTCTGTGCAACCTCGTGGACCACCTTCTCTTAGTATTTTGCGTTCCAGTCAGCATAAAAGAGAAGTGCCTCTGATGGGAGTTCTGGTGGTGTGCTCAGCCTCTTCTGTGGGTGGGAGTCCCCAAGGTGTTGTGGGGAAGGTTAAGCAACTGGTATTAGTCTCCTAGAGAATTCCTCTCTGGGGGCTGTTCTGTGTTTCACACTTAGTGTTGCTGGAGAGGGAGGCACTGGGACTCTCCATGAGTACCCTTGGATGGTATCTTCAGTTGACTCTACCTGTATTTGTGGTCTAGGTGAGGTGATAAATGACTGAATGTAAGATGGACATTTGAAGTACGGACTGTGTTGGCATATAAACCAGGCTCTTTGAATTAATGTTTGTATATGCTGTCATTTATGAAGTTTAGTAAATTATCTATATGTATTTCTTGACTTTGTTGCTGGTTTTTTTTTCTGAGAGAGGGAAGTGAGTGATGTGCAACTTCTTACCCTGACACCAGTGAGGTTTTACAATTGTGCTGTACTTTGACAGGGAATACATGTGAATTCTAAAGTGATTAATTATTAAAAGCACATCAGACATGCTGCAAGCCGTGGCCTACTTCTTCCAAGCACTGTGTGGCCACATGAGCAGCGATGTCCATCCCTGTAGCCATGTTGAGCTGTCTAGGACTGCTCCTGCACGTGGAGTTAGGCACTCATGGAGGTGTTTTAAAGATACACAGACCCTGTAACTTTTTTTCAGAACCATTTTACTAAATCCATTCCAGAAAGTATTGCCTTGCCTTTTCATTTTCACTTAAGCCAAGTTATGCTGATTCTCTGCTGCTGCTTGCTTTTAGAAAGAAATAGCTTAGAAGACAAAGGAGGCAGCAGAATAGCTGGAGATGCCAAGTCCGTGAGGCTGTTGTTGTGCATTACAGCTTGGTACCATTACGTTTGTGCTCCTGGGTTTGTTTTCTGACTTCTAAAGAAAATAGTGAAGGATTTTTATAGAACATACTGTGATTGTGGTGGGAACATTTACAGGGTTTGTTCTTCAGAGTCTAAATAGGTGGAAAGGATGAATCCCGGAGATATGGTGGAGTCCCCATCCCTGGAAACATTCAAGGTCAGGCTTGATGAGGCTTTAAGCACCTTGACCTAGGCGGAGATGTCCCTGCTTATTCCAGGGGGTGTTGGACTAGGTGACCTTTAGCGGTCCCTTCCAACCCAATACATTCTCTGATTCTATGAATACTTCTTTAGAAATAAAAGAAGTGAGTGGAATAGATGAATGCCTTTAGTCTTTGGGCTTTTTGACTTGGCCATATGGAAGGCCTACTCAAAGCAGTGAAAGATGTGTTGAACTTACTGGTCCTCGACTAGATGTATCTAATTAGAACTTGCTAAGTCTCCTTCCTTATGAGTCTCGGAGATTTCTCTACCAACATTTTTCTGAAAGTGGTGCAAATGGTGCCAATGCATTCAGAAGCATTACTTTTTTTTTTTCCACTGCAATAGCCTTTCACAGTAAAATGAAGTCTAATGATTGTTTCCACATAAAGCATCATGGTAGCAAGTTGAGTGACAACTGAAGTTTTAATTCTTTGCAATATTGGCAGCTCTGCATATTTTTCAAATCAAACTAAGTCACAAATCTTTTGAATGTTGGAAGGAATTCCAAGACCAACATTAAAATAATTAAACGTCTAGGGAGATTTTCTTTGCGTATGGGAAAGGTTTGAGGAGAAAACTATACATTCAGCTACATAATGATGATGAATGTGCAAAAAGTAGGAATTATGATAACAATAATTCTAATTAACAATTAATTGGAGAGTTTCAATAGTAAAGGGAGAGCACAGAGGAAAGGCCTGTAGCAGTGCAGTTCAGCGGCCAGTACTTTTTGACATTAGTTTTTCACATCTGACCCATATTCTTTGCTCTTTAATGATACTGTGGGATGACTGAGTCAAATTCACCTTGACATAATGCATAACCCCCCGATTTTCTCATTTAGCCTGTTCAGCACACACATCTGATACTTTCTCATACATTTTGTGTGTTTGTTTGTTTGTTTGTTAGTTGTTTGTGGTTTTGTTGTTTGTTTTTTTTTTTCCCCTGTACAGCCATTAATGTTTTCTTATTTTGGTTTTCTGACAGGCCACATCATTGTGATTTATTTTACATTTGCTTTGCCCACAGCAATCAAACTTGTGTGTTTGCTAGGCTCTCCTGTTTGGTTCTATTCTTGTAAATAGCTGTAGCTTATAAACAACCTACACATCTGCTTAGATTTCAGCTAATTCCACTGATGATCTCCCCGTTTAAGAAAGATACCCGTTGGTTTGGTATTTTGCTAAGCATTCATATACATGGTGAGGGTTTTGAGTTTGTGTGTTGGCATGGTGTGTAAAAAGAACATTTTGAAGAAACATCTCTGGAATATTTCTGTCTCCATGCTGGTCCTGGGTCAGGAGGTGATGGGCTAATTATGTTCTCCAGAGAGCAGGCGAGACTCTTCTTTTAGAACTGCCAAACTTCCTCCACTGCTTTGGAACATCAAGTATTAAAACCACAGTTACAGTCCTCAGTAGAAATTAAAGTTACCTTTACAGGCCTTGCCCTCTCCTCTTCCCATCTTTGGAAGGCTCAATATTAGTTGTATACATCTTATACAAAAATCTGCTTTATATGTGTCAGTGCCCAGTTTTTGCTATCCTATCAGTGAGGAAACAAGCTCACATCTGGATTTTTTTTTTGGATAGTGTATAGGAAAGGTTTGTTCTTGCTCCTTAATTATTGCTTTGTTTACATTGTAAGTCTGAGGATGCCTAGGAGGAAACAGAGGCAGCATCTTTGCAATGCTACTGCAGCCCTTCCTTATCCCCTGAGCGCAGGCCCCCCACTGTGGGAACCACCAGTCTGGTATCTGGATGGACTTGAAATGCCAGTAACAGGGACCTGCAATTTTGTTGAAATAACGCAGCTCATATCCTGTTTATGATTCAGATCCCTATATTTTCAGAGGGTTTGCTGGCAGCCCAGTTGTTACCCTCTGCTGCTTGCAAGATACAGTTATTTTTGAGTGGGGGGATACATTCCCTGTCACACGTCTTTTTTTATTAACATAGTACTCTGACACACTTTGGGTGAATGATTCCTTTTGGCGTCTAGAAACTCACATTCATAAAAGTGCATCTGCCTGTGGGCTTTTGTGCAGATTTCACTGGTTTATTTTTGACTTGTAAATCCATCAATTATTTGGGACATCAACAGTCTGAGAAAAATCTCTTTTTCCTACACTGTGCAGCCAAAGTGACATTTAATGGCAGGGATACTTGAGAGAAAGTTCTGTTGCATTGCTTATGAGTATGCTGAATGTAAAATGCATCTTTAACCTCTTGGGCACAGGCCGGGTAAAAATTCCAGACATGCGATATATTTCTTTCCAATGTTCAGGAAAAGTTCCTTGATGGGTTCTGACTTGGAGCAGGAAATGGTTTTGCATCAGTGTGCACTGGTAGGATTCCAGCTAGCTGTGCCATGTGGGTATTTTACAAAATCATGTATTGCTAGTTGTTTTTTTTCTGTTTGTACATTCCAGTTCCCACAAATGAATTCTGAGACCTGAAAGGGAATGCCTCTCCTTATTTAAAACTAAGAATAAAATCTAGCTTACATGTAAAGAATGTGGGCTATGTTTTAGCACCTGCACAAATCTCTTCTACAAGTGATATAGTTGCCTGGGTTTCCATGGAAGAAAGCTATTGTAAAACTGATTTAATCCAGTTGAATGAAGTCATCTAGTTTCTGTGTTCAAAGCTGCACATGTTCTCCATTAATTAACACTATAAAATTGGCCTGCTTTTTCAGACATACAAAAGCATCCTCAAGACATCCTGACGGTAATAAGAGCTGATATTGCTTACTGCACTGGTAAATGAGGCCACATTTTAATAAGCAACTAACTACCTCCACAAGATGCAACTTTATTCATCACAGCTCTATGCCCTTTACCCTTCACTGCTGCAGAACACTTACAAAAAAGTCTGTGGCCTCAGATTAGTTGTATGCTTACACTATACCAGCTTTGTTACTTGAATATACAGTAATGTGAGACAGGGTGACAATAAAAAAGCCAATTTCTTCTTGTTTATTTCCCTTGACTTATTTTGATGAATTCAGCAACATTTCAAGTTTTCTTCAAGTTCCTCAGCTTGTACAGCAGCTGAGCTCATTGACTGTGCTTAAATAAAAACAGAATAATTGCACAATATGGTGCAAGGGACAGAGCCATAAACAAGCCTACTGACAGGGGCTTGTAACATCCCTGGAGTGACATACTATGGCTTGAGTAAGGAAGTGTTTTAGTCAGCAAACCACAAGAGAAAACATTCACTTCTGGGTTTATAATGATGTGGGCAAGATGAACCATCTGTCTTTTTCATCTCTGATTTTGGTGATCCACATCTCCCCCTCCCCCCCCAATTATATTAGAAGTAACGTGCATGCACATTCATTATCACACAGTGTAATCCAAACTCCTTTGAGGCAATGGTGTCCAGCTATACTGTCAGGGTTGCTGTTAGTAATAAACACTCTAAAAGTCATCTGGCATGCACAGAGCATTTTTAACTCAAACCCCATTTGATTCTGATTCCTGATACCTGGCCCAGTTTCCATTCTGCTTCATAGTATGCCAGCCTACTTGAAGCTTTCAATCCTCTTTCAGGATAAATTCTCTCCAATATCTACTTCCTAGCTGTAAGATAATTTACAAAGCTAATAAAGGAATGATCATTCAGACTGAGCTTGTTGCTATGCAACCGCATTACTTAGGTAACAACACAAGTTATTTGTATATATCTGCTATATCTTATACAATGGAACTCATTATGCTTTATTTGGATTGAATTGGGTTATCGTTGACAACTTAGTTTGGAGGCTGTTTCAGCTTGGAATAAGATCTTTATTTTACTTCCTAGAGGATACTTTTTAGATCCCATTTCCTCCTTGATTACTGACCCAGTTCATAACAACTGTTCGTCTGGCTATGCAATTATAGCAGGATTGATTTCTCAGCTGATCAAAATCCAACACATTTTAAAGTTGTCCTTGGTAGAATATAATTTGAGTTGTTAAACAGAAAATGTATTCCCTTAACAAAGGCATGAATGTATAATCTTCATTATTGGGTGCTTAATTCTTTTACAGAAATCATTCTTTTACCAAATACGTATATATTTGGTAAGTGTGTGTGTTTTTCTATATATCTGTGTCTATGTTTATCAATGCATTATAGAGCTGGATTCCCTATTAGCCTTAGGAATAGAGGATGCATTTCTGTAGTTTATGCTGTTTAAAATCTGTTTTTCTGCAGAAGCAGACATCAGAATTGATTATTTTGTTTTACAAGGAATATTTTTTGCATTCTTAATGTGATGAGGAATTTTTCCATCTATAAAAGGAGGTATGGGTATAGAGAATACACTTGGCTTTGAAAGAGTGAGATCTTTCATGTAAAAATTCTGAAATTTCAAATATTATTTTCAAATATTAACATTGCTTAATATTTATCTCACAGTATTACTAAAGACATCAAGCATACCTCCTGTTTCTCAGTGTTCTGAATCCCTCTGCAGCTCTGAAGCATGCAGCATCCCTTGACAACTACTACAGTACAGCTATGTGCTGTGTCAGTACAATATGACTGGAAATTAGAGATGTGTGGGTATAGCAAAATTAACAGAGTAAATTGTAAAAATAGACCATCTAACAAACCACACAGCACTGAATGAATTATTCATTTCCATAGCTAATTACATTGACTCTTCATGTTAGAATTTTACTGAAGCTGGCACAGGAGATGGAATTCAGTTTGCAATTAAGACACCCCAATGTAGATGTCTTCATCTAAGCTCACATTGTAATCAGCAGAGGTCAAGGACTCAGCTGGACCCAACTCAGTGGTCTAATTGCAGGTTCTAGGCAATCGTTATGGGATTACCCGATCTGACACAAGACCTACTTCGTAGGTCTTGAGATTTTTGAGTTGCTGGATGCAAGCAGAGTAGCTTACCTCTTTTCATGTGTTTGAGCTCCTTATCTCTGGGCAACCTAATCCCATGTTAGGTATCTATTTTACACTTACTGAGTTCTGTAGGTTGCATTGAATTAAATGGGAACTTGGATGTCTATAGCAAAATCTGTTTGCTCAGTCATAGATCTAGTTCCTTTTCAGATGCTGTGTTGTGTCCTTACTTGTTCTCCAGCTGCTGTTACAGTCTTCCCGTAGGTCTTTGTGTTACAGCTTTTTTTGGTGTTGTGGATATGTGTGAGGTGCCAGGCTAGATGTGACTTGTTAGCTAGGCATGTTGTTTGTGCAGCAGAATCCTGCCCAGTAACTCACACATAGACACCTGAATTTAGATACCTTAATTAATCTGGAGCTGAATTCCAACCAGGATTACCAGCAAGTAAACCACTGCATTTTTTTGTTCAGAAGAGTTTTAAGTACAAGAGACTGAAGAGTACAAGAGGTACTGTCTGCTCAAAACTTCATCTGTTCATCCCAGCACTGGATGGTAGTTGTGGACTTTGGGAATTAGGATAATGGTAGCAAGAGAATGGCTGGTATTTATTAACTGCACCATAACATTCTTCCATGACTGGAGCTCCCCTGGATCATCCTTCTGTAGATGATCACAGACTGCAAAAGGGTAGACTGCAAAGATCAGGAAACACAGTAGCTAGCCTTGAGAAGAGTTTCTTTGAAGTTGTAAGGATCTGTGTGGCTCAGGAGACGGGAATCTGCTGCTGTCTCATTGAGCGGGCCAGAAGTGGAGGAAGTTGGATAGCTCACATTGATCATGTCTGAGCCAGACGGTGGTTGCCTCATGCTGGGAGAGCACAGCCTGTTCTCCAAGGGACTCCAGCCAAGGTCAGTGAGAGACTGGAGCTACTGTATGAAGCAAGACAGTTTTTAAAAATGGCACAGTGGAGTTATTTAAGGTTATGTGGCCGTGCTGTATTGAAGTCAGCAGTTTTCTACACGTTTGCATTAAAATCAAGATGACTATAGCCATCAGATAAGTTAGCCAGGTTTTAAGGGTAGTGGATACAGCTGGAAGTATATGGATATAATGTCCACCTTACTGTTGTCCTTCTGCTGTTGAAAAACATTTCCAATCTTAAGATAACACAGTTGTAAGAAAAGGCAGAGGGTAAGACAATAGCTGTTGAGACTTAAAAAAGAAGACAGCATTTTTTAATTTTGTCCAGGGCTTCAGAAGCATTTTCTTTTAATATTATAGCTGCAAGTTTTTTCTTTGAATGAATATGCAAGTTTCCTGTTTGGACAAATAGGAATCCCTGAATTATTTCTGTTCAGACAATCTGTAAGGATGCACACTTATTCATTACAATTTGATTCCCACTGCATGCCACACTGTATATCCAGTAATCACTGATCCTGAAACAACTCAGAAGTGTCCTTTGTTTTTCATGAAATCTTTGTAAGAGATTAGCCTGCTTTATGCTAAATGGCAGACTGTTTCCTTAACTCATGTTTTATACTGTCAGTCATTATAATTTAGTATTTGTCATCTTCTTTGACAAATCCTTCCTCGGTTTGTCTCTGCAATAAATCTTTATCAATATTATTCACTTCTGTCAGTCTTTTGGACTGATAATTCTCGACTTACAGAACCAGATGTACTTTGCTACATCACACTGCTCCTTCAAACTAGAAATGAATTTCTACAGCTAGAATAATTCAAAAGTAGCCTTTTGGGTTACAACCCTGTCTTCCAGGCATGTGCTTGAGTAGTGGCCTTACTTGTGGTTCAGACCCCTCGACCACAGCAGTAATTGCATCCCTGCTAGTCTTTCTTTGCACATAGAATTGTGCTGAAACCTACCCTGAAATGCGTTGGCGCACATAGTAAACATATTGGGCTTATCCACTTCACTGACTGATCTGGTGCCTGTGTTCCTATGCTTAATCCCGAAGAAAGTTTATATTTTTAGTTCTGCATGTAACTTGATTTACACTGAAATGTGCTGATGATTCTGCAGCCAGCCTATGGCTGGTCCTACATGAATGCATAGCATGGAAGCTAAATTCACGCTCTTTCTGCCATTCTAATTTTGTCTAAAACTAGCTTCAGTTCCTGAATTTGCTCTGTCTGTGTTTGCCAGTTCATCTAAATGAATAAAGAAGACAAGAGTGGTTGGCAAGACCTCTGTGCAGCAGGCAGAAAGAACGGGTCAACAAGAAGGAACGTGCACCACCTACTGAGGAAATATACTGGAACCCATCCTTAGGGTTTTGTTCTGATGATCCCTCAAGGAAGATTGGCCAAATTGTCATCATTAATTTGAAAAGTCACCCTGAGATGAAGGGAAGCATTACTGTCTGGGCTGTGCTTCTGTAGAACAGAATCCTAACATTCTTGGGTGAAATTTCACTCTTGATAGAGAAGTTACATATTGTAAGGGAGTGTTTCTGAAAGTACTGTATCTACAAAAGATACTTGATATTTTTCCTGAGGACATTCTCAATATACAGGGTGTTCTGTCTTGGGTCGTGTTTTTTTTTGTTTTGTTTTTTTTTTTAAGAAAACACAAATGGTTTGGGGGCAGCTTCGATATTCAACTAGAAAACTGAAAATAGAAATTATTTCAGAAATGGTAATCAATTTACTTTCTTGAATTCAGCCCCCTTTACAATTTGTGTAGTCAGATGTGCATAAATGGAGGCCTTCCATATCAAATAACAAAAACCTTTCAAAGTCTCAATGTGTCTCTTGAGAATGAATAGCTCTGTCTACAAGCTTAGCAATAAAATAGGAGGCTGCTCTACCTAAATGGTTTGTAGGAGTTTTTTGTAGGAGAATTTTTTCTTTCTGACAAGCTTCCAAATAATCTTAAAAAAAGACTGTATCTGTTTCCTACTGTTGTTACGTGCTGCAATCTTTTCAAATCAAAAAAAGGTATTCCAGAGTGTTGCAGAGGCACCTGCAGAGACAGTGAGAGTCCCCAGTTGCAGACCTGCTGCTCTGAGGAGGACCAGCTCAAACCAACTTTCTAGTGGGGCTCCATTTGTACCCTAGTCAAGTCTGAACTGTGGTCATTCTAATTATCTGGGAGCAAGGACCCAAAAAAGGCAAGGTAAGGCCCTGAAACAAACCCACCAGGTTTTAATGGCTGCGAAGCCACAATCTTTACAGGGTCTGTGGCAAGCCCTGGTCTTGGTCAGGTCTTTGTTGGGGCATGTACATCTGCCAGACAAGAAAACATTTGCAGTCAGTCAGCTGGCTTGATTAGCCTGTAACGCACATTGCCCTAGATTAGAAGTCACTGCTGTGTTCTCTAGGTGCTTAAAATTGTCACAAAGCAATGAGAGTTAAGTATCATCATGTTTTATCACTTAACTTTCTTACCTAGTGTTCTGCTTTTCAGCATATTGTGAAATGAGCATTTTGTGAAAATATCAGTGTAGTTATTTATTTGCATTGTAGTCCTTCGTTTTATTTACCTGTTTCAGTGTGTTTCCCTTCCAATATATTAGTAAAAGAAATGTGCATTTGATTTAAATGAGGAACAGAATTTCGCTGTGAATACTTATTTTCTAATGCAAACTAATATTAGCGTGGTAGACTGTTTAATCATGCAATAAAAGATGAATTTATACTATCCCAAATATCTGTCTTGGCAGATATTGGAACTAATTTGTAAATACTTCCTAAGTTAATGTCCAGGTCACATGGAAATGGAGATTTGGACTGGACTGACAAAGATAAGCAGCTCTGAGTCACACAGACCAATCACCAGGGAAAATATATTGTCAGCAACAGTAATTACACCAGGTAATTGTGTCATTTACCCTGTTACAGATCAGTAAATGTGATGAGTTTGGAACATACCATCTGTCACACAGTGTTAACTTTGATGTTTAGAGTTTGGGAACCTGTAGTAGAATCTTTTAATGATGGTGCATTTCAAAAAAAAAAAAAAAAAGATAAAGATTGCACACTCTTCAAAGCAGGCATAAATGGCCTGTTCTTTTCAAGAGATGAGGACAGATTTTTGGAAAGGTGAGGGTCCATCAAGAGGAATCTGTTTTAATTTTTTCCTTGTGTTTTCAATAGCCTTGTGTACATAGCCTTGGTAAGAGTTTATTACCTTGTTCCTAGTTCTTCAGAAGGTAGAAATGGATGTAGAATTCAACGTAACTTCTGTACACATTTTAATGTTTGGGAGGTAAATACAAGTGGTGGTTGATGGTAAATGGATAGTCCAATCTGCCTTGAAAACCTTGTATTTATTTAGTACACCTTCCATGGAGTGGGCTTCATCTTAGTTTGAAGTCCTCCAAAGTTGTGCACAGCATCTCAGCCTAAATCCCAACTTTTCCAAAGAGGAGACATGTAAAGGAAGTAGGATTACGACAGTGAAATCATCCTGGGAAGACAGTAGTTTTAGGAAAATTGAATTTTCTGGTCAAGATTTACTTTTTTTCCGAACTCCGTGTTTTCTGCCTAAATTTGTATATTGAGTATTTGAGACCTGAACAATACTTAATGTCCCTAGTGTTTCTGCTTATTAGATTGATTCATGGTGTTCTTAAATAGGGCAGCAAATTTGATGGCAGAATTTTTCAGATATGTAAAGTTTGCTGGGATGTGCTTATGCAAGTATTTATCAATTAGAAATGGACATAAGTATCTGTATATGTAATCAATAATTATTTGTAAACTGGATTTGCACTAGCACCTCAACTGTGGCAGCAAAAGCATGGTGTGGGCTAGAAAATCTACCTGTAAAACAAGTAAGTTAGTTAGTGTCAAGTTTCACACCGTTGCAAGGAGAGGAAGGCAGATGAAAGCTCTTCTCATTGCATCTCCGTCACTTTGCTGTGATGGTTTTTGCTAGAAGCAGAGCAACAGCTTTGCCAGGCTATCTCCTGGCATCAAGGGCTGTGTCTGAGCTGCAGAAGCCAGAAGCCTTCTGAGGCTGGGTAAGCGTGTTAGCTCTTCCGTGACACTGTGCTATGCCGAGAACTGGCTGTACTGTTATCCCCAAGTGCTTTTGTTTCCAGGGGAGGCAGTGTTTGTGAAGGATACATTTGCTGTGCTCTTTTGGTGCGCTTCCATGTACTGTCCGGGAGGATGTTTCTTAGGGAAAATTGGGAGCATCAGTAGAGATTGTATCAAGGCTGACCTAAGGTCAAAGCTTCAGTATTGTTCTGCTTTACCATCACTGAAGCACATCTTTGGCCCCATTTCAAATCGAGAAGACTCTTCAGAACAGGTGAGACACACTGAAGGAAGGCCTCCCCTCCCCATAGAGTTCAGGCACTGTCTTGGTCAAAAACAGTACTGTCATCCACCACTGTGGTGCACCTCATCTTCTTCTCCTGACAAGCACTGCCCTCAATAAGGGTGCTCTATGTTGTAAGTGTGATTTTCCCAGCAGCCCCTGGAACAAGCTGTCAAACCCTGGTGGAGATGCTATCCCAAAAAGAATAGAAGATAGCCACCAGCTCTCTACAGAGAGTTTTCAGTACATCTATGTTGTATCAAACCAACTTTGTCCAGTACTTAGACTTAGATTACTGAGACATCTTTCTCCTGTCCTGTTGTAGATCCATCTTTCTCTTAACTCTGTGCTGAAGAAATGTTCAGAGGTGTTTTTGTGGAGACCTCTGGTTATGTAGACGTTCTTTAAGTTGTCACTAGTGAAATAGGAGAACAGGCAGCAAGTCAAGAGCCTCAGCAGCAGTTGGAGAGCCATTTACCTGCTTTATTTGTATTGCAGAAATATGTGTAGGATGGAGGCCAAGTACCCAACGTGTATCTGTTTCTGGTGGCAGACTTTTATAACATGAAGCCTTTTAGTAAGGAAACAGTAAATTAAAAGGGTTGGCATTAGGAGAAGAAGAAAAAGAAACATTTTTCAATTGGCTGAGGAAATAGGAGTAGGATATTTACAGCACTAGTCTAGCTATTCTACTAGCAACGAAGTAGGGAGCACTATGATAGATGTAGAATTTGCTGTCATTGTCACTTTTGACAACATAATACAAGATTTTGAAAGCATCATTCTTTCATAAGTGCCTGTAAGGTTTCATGTACAATGTACGTTGGAATTTAAAAAGCTTTACCTAGGAACAAATAATGCATATGTCTAGTTAAAAAAAAAAAAGAAAAAAGAAAGAAAAAGAATTTGTGGAAAAAGTCTATGTGATGAAATACCTTTTAAAAGATAGCAACCTTATTCTAAAATGTCAGTGGTAAAAGAGGCAAGATATTAATAGATCAGTTTGAATTAAGGCAAGAAAGAAGTGGGTGACAAGGTCACAGACCTTATGTCTAGACTGAAATCTCTTAAGGTGGATTTTTCAAAATAATTTTGCATTTGCATTACCATCCTCCCATTGAAATCAGTGGGAGTTACAGATTTTTCTTTAGGGGAAACAGATCTATGCTAAGTGCTTTAGAAAATCCTTCCCTTAAACTTTTGTGTTCAAGAAGGAATATTAAAAATGGCAGATATGAAGGAAAGTGGAGATAAATTAAAGATTTTTTAACTTTAGCTGCCATACTAAATATCCTTCAATGTATTTCCTCTGCCTAACTGGTTGAAATGTGTAAAAATTCACAGGATGTTACATGAAGTAACACAGATTAATATTACAACAGAAGCCTCCACAAGAGGAGTGTGAGTATTTTGCAAAAATATATCTTGTTCTATCAAGCAGAAATCACAATTACAACACACATTTTGAAGAGGATGAAACTTATGTGTATTTAACTAAGTTTAAATGATTTGCTGCAGAGCTGTGAAGGAAGATGGGGGGTGTAGTGGTAGGCCTGCCTTGAAATATGTATTTTATCCAACTTGTCTGTTGTGGCTGAGACTGAGAATATCTTTGTGATCCCTGAGTTCCAAGAGATCTTGGCATGGACTTCTCGGTGTGCAGATGCCACAGAAAGGGTGGACCAGTCAGCATTCAAGCTGTGTGTTAGGCTTTTCACATTGAGTCCTAGGGGAGAGTGTACCCTGCTTAATAAAATCCACTATTATAACTACAGGATTTGGAATTACTAGTAGGCAATTCAAAGGGATTTACAGCTAAGAGTTATGTATTCCTTCAGTCTATGAGGAAAACCCAGAATGGGAATGACCAAAAAAATAAAGAGATTTTGTGCAAAGAAAAAAGTCTTAAAATCAAAGAGAAATGGTAGGGGGAAAAGTATATGCCTCTTACAAGCTTCAGTGCATGAAGTAGTTTTCTTTAGATGAAAGTCTGCTGTGATATAAAACATAAAATTGAAAATCTTCTCAGGATAGGTTTTTGAAAAACTAGTGTTTAGTAGAATTAAAATTTGTCATATTTTTGGATATTTGCATATAAATAGCCAGTATTTCTCTAGAGATTTTTGGTCCCAGCATCTTGTATTTTCCACATTGGTAAAGAACAGCACACAGATTAGATGTTTTGGTTCTCCTAGAGAGGAAGAGCTTTATGATTGGAAATGGGAGGTGTTTCAGGGGTGGATTTCATCATCACATTCAATGTCAGGATTTGTCTTTTTGTGAGACAAATTATACCAGTTTCAAAAGTCCAGCTGAGTCCATGCCTGGCTCGAGTCTCATCAGAGCTATAGCCACTCCAGAGCTTTCTCCAAAGCTGTCCTAACCTCACAGGCTGATGCAAGGAGAGTGAGTCCTTGTTCCGTCTCTTGATCAAGTGGGGTTTTTTTCAGCTGCTCTTAATCCTGCATCAATAATTGATGGTAACGTAAATTTCCTGTTTTTTCTTCCTAGTGGTGTAACTAAGCTTTCTCATGATGGGTGTGAAAAGGAACACTGGATTTTGGCTGTAAACCTAAGTTGATTTTCTTCCTTGTGTTTCATTACAGTTTTCTTGTTTTCCTTATTTTTGTCATATTAACACCAAATATAGAATACGTGAGTAAGCTAACAGATGAGAGAAGTATACATCTGGATGAGATGATGGCAGCTGTTCTCCCTGAAGAACAGCAATGGACTAAGTAATTACAGACAGAAACAGCATTTCAGAAAGCAGGATGGTCTCTAAACAGACCTTGAAAATCTAACGTGCACATGCCAGAGCTGTTTTTGTTATCAACGCAATTAAGTGGAGAAAGTAGGAAAATTCAGGACAAAGATTTACAGAAATTGTTGTTTATGGCTATGGTTAAGAAAGAATTAGAAAATGAGGATCGAGAGTAACACAGATATATTGGAGTGGATGAGGGTGAAAATCAGTCAAGTAACATCATTAGCAGTGAACAGACTATTGTAAGGAGACTTGGCTTTTCACGTCCCCAACTCTGAACTGAGAACAGCTGCTGGTGGTCATTAATTAATGATTAATGACTTCAGCATTAACTAAGGGTGAACTGCGTGATGGTAACTCTATGAGTAATGAAAGCATGGGTTCCATTTTTGCCTTTGAATTAAGGCAATTAAGGAATAGCTATAGAAAACTGAATTGGGGCATAACTGAATTGGGGAGTATTAATCCAGAGATTTAACATAAATAGATGGAAAACCTAGTATCACAGAATCCGTTTGGTTGGAAAAGACCTTTAAGATTGTGGAGTCCAACTGTTAGCCTAACACTGCCAAGTCCAGCACTAAACCATGTCCCTAAACACCACATCTGTATGTCTTTTAAGTGCCTCTAGGGATGATGACTCCACCACTTCCGTGGGCACCCTATTCCAGTGCTTTACAACCTAAAAATTTGGTGAAGAAATTTTTCCCAATATCCAACCTAAACCTCCCCTGGTGCAACTTGAGGCCATTTCCTCTTGTCCTGTTGCTTGTTACTTGGAAGAAGAGACCTATCCCCACCTGGCTACAACCTTGCCCTGGATTCAGCTACAATAGGGTTAATTTTCACCAGAAGCTGGAAGGAGGCCACAACCAGGATAGACAAGGGAACCAGACAGTGGATTTTTGGATACCATACTGACCTTATGCCTGCTATATAGGCGTGGGGGGCAGGCTGGGCAAGGCGTGGTCTCTGGCATGGAGGTGCGTTGTCAGGTGATTCAGTGGGTTTTATATCACTTGATTTGTATATTGTTTTATTACTGTTACTAATGTTGTTTTCTTCTTCTCTCGCATTGTTCTGTTAAATTCTCTTTATCTCAGCCCACAGGGTTTTGCCTTTTTCTCCCTATTCTCTTTCCCATTCTGGGCTGTGTGAGTGTGAGTGAGCAGCCACATGGTGTTCAGCTCCTGGCTGGGTCTAAACCATGACAAACCTCCTTTCAGGTAGTTGTAGAGAGTGATATGGTCTCTCACGAGCCTCCTTTTCTCCAGACTGAACAGCCCCAGTTCCCTCAGCTGCTCCTCATAAGACTTGTTCTCTAGATCCTTTACCAGCTTTGTTGCCCTTCTTTGGACACACTCCAGCAAGCAGTATAATTCTGTGAATTTACAGCATTGCTCTTTGAAAATAATCTGCATATACTGAGACTTTAAGTAACCCTGCCAATTAGAGTTTAAACTAGTTAGTATCAAGTCTTAAAGGAATTAACCATCTGTCATTTCCCAGATGATCTTAATGGAATAAGTCTTCCAGAAGATCCGTGTAATTACTACTAATTTTTGTCTTGTTCGTGAACCATGTGAGGGAAAAAAAGCTTGTAATTAAGATAAACTATCAGTGGGCATTTAAGTGTGTCAGCTGTTGATAATTCAAGTAACTCTTATTTGTTATCACTGCCATGTCAGATGACCAGCTGGTCACCATGGTTCTATAGATCTATACTGTATCAATGGGAAGCCGAGACAGGAGGCTGAAAGTAATTTCAGTCCAAGAATGCAGAGGCATCAAAAGGAGAAAATACCTCATATATTCTCTTTATTTAAATAATTTTTAATTTATTCCTGGTCCACAAGTTCCTCACTCAAATATCTGTTAAATTGTTTTACAAGATTACAGTTGGAGGAGTGTATTTTGGGCAACTTTTATGCACTTATTTGCCATTTAGTGTGATTCAGCTCTTATTTTCCACTGTTGTTAATGGATGGTTCAGGAAAACTGCCAGCATAATATTCTTTACCCATCAGTAAGTGGTGCAATTCAGTCATCATCACTTTTTGCTGTGGACTGGATTCTGTTTGTTTATTTTTTTTCTTAGACATTTGCAGAATTTGGATGGGCAAGGCAAATTTTGGGAAGGGTTGCAGTATGCAAGTAGGAAGTGCTATATGGACTCTTTTTTTTTAATCATAAAATACATAGTAGAAAGGATAGAGGCTGGCGTTGCATCATACTAGGATAATGAGGAGGAGGCAGGGGACACATCTTGTGGACATCATGTTAAATTTTACTGAGTTTTAGAAGAACTTCTGCCCAGATGATGAACATGGTAAGACAGATCCCCAGTTGTCTTTCCATTGACATACAGGATCTAGTGCGTCCTGATTGGTTTATGCCAGTAGTGTCTCTTCCAAGGATACTGTAAGTCACCCTAGATAACCTTCTGAAGTAATAACATTTTTGTCAAGCAAACCATATGGAATGTTCTGGAATAGTATTTCAAAATGAACCAAAGTAAAATGAAGTACATCACACTGACTGTATGTGTATGTATATATATTTTTGTGTGTGTATGTAATCTATTTGCTGCACACCCACATGTGCATAAGTTAATTAATTGCATCATTACATAATTTTTTGCATCTCGTAAGTCATATGTATCATAAGAGTTATGTAATGGAACATTCATACACACAGTTACTATTGTTGTTACCATAGAGGAATGTCAAATTTTGGAGCTGAAAAAGTTTTTGTATCTAGAGAGGCTTTATTCCAGAGATAGTATAGTAAATTCAAATACTGTATTTACAAATTCAGTTGATACCCAGAACAGAGATTTAATTAATTTTAACACTGTTGAGCACAGTCTTGAATAGTGCAAAATGGAATTTAGGTATAATATATTGTAAAGCTTTAGAAGTAATCATTGAAACCAGTGCACGTGCTCTTCATAGAAGATGTTTATGCAAATTCAGGTTTGTTAATCATTAAAATCTCTCTGCAAAAGTAATTTTTATTTGCCTCTGTAGTGCTATTGTACCTGCCCTGTCCCCATCTTCATTATGGTGTGCAGTAAAATAAGTATAGAACTCTCATTAAATGTGTGTCACATGATTTCTAAAGACGCTTGAAATAAAGGGCCTTGGTGTTTCTTCTTGCAGCATCAGAAATACATTTGGGTAGTATTGACATTTTGACATTTCTATAGTGGTTTTTGAACTTAAAAACCATATTAATGGTTCTCTTTAAATGATTCTTTTATAATTGCTTTTTTTTTGCCTCTTTGTAGTGCATGGTCCTATCTGCTGCTACAGTTCCTGGTTTGATATTTAAGATCACTGAACTCTCAGTCTCTGCAATGTCCTCCTTATTTAGAGATGACTTTCCAAGTGTTTGATTAAAAAAAGAGACCAAAGTGATAACCATGAAGTAATGTAAAATTATCAATAGAGCACCACCCTTTTTATTACAAACAAGTAGTTGTATCTTTATTAAAGCTGGGCAATCTACCTTGTTAATAATGGAGAATTCTGGAAGAAGCTGTTTCTCATGTTCTCTTTAAATTGGTGTGACTAGTGTGCCATGTACTGGAAGAGTGAATGTGATAAGATGCTTTATGTACAGAATTTTTTTGGACCCATGAGTTTGTCGTGGTTGGTCAATAATACTTGATTGAAATAAAAATAGACCTGAAGTTTGAGCAGGTAACCACAGAAGTGGAAGTGCTGGCTCTTGATAGAGTTTGGGTTATGCGCCGGACCCGTTTCCTGGAAACACGAGCAAGCATTCTCCATGCTCTTTCTCACAGTAGGATACTGAAACACTGAAGTTTCTTACGTAGAGGAGGGAACCAGGCATATTATCTTTGAATCTAAGCCCGGTTACGCAGCTGCTGGAAAGTGAATGTTATTGATACTGTACACTTCAGTAAGACTCCACCTTAAAAGACTCAGCAGTTTTCCTAGCCCAGAGAGTAAATGTTAGGAACACAGACTCAAGTGTGAGGGCAGTCATCTTTTATATGAAGGACACACATCTCTGCAAATGGTCTTCATGGCCCTGG
This sequence comes from Merops nubicus, assembly GCF_000691845.1. Lineage (NCBI taxonomy): Eukaryota > Metazoa > Chordata > Aves > Coraciiformes > Meropidae > Merops > Merops nubicus. The sequence continues at coordinate 27,681 of NW_008604947.1, read as the reverse complement.
TACTGCAAGGTGGTCTAAATAGGGTTAATACTGTCTGGTATTGTCATACCAGTAGCAAGTTTGCTTGGCATAGAGGCCAGAGCTCTTGCCCTCCCTGCAGGTGCCTTGATGGGCTTTCAGAGCTGCTCCAGCCATGTGCATAGAACCACTGCTCAGTGTGACAGTCTGTGATCACCTGCTTTCCTCTAATACATTCTTATCCCTAGTAAAGAGCTGCTGTACGTGCCAGGGCTGCTTTCACAGTCCTAGGGCTTGGGGTGGGTGGCTATACTTCCTCATTGAGAATGATACTTAATCTGTCAAATTCAGTGATTTGGGCTGAGTTTACCAGTGCCATGTATTGTATAGACTGTACCTCCTGAGGTACCAAGATAATGGCTTTGCAAGATAGTTTGATCTGCGGAATGCATAATGTTTGCTCATTTCCATAGTTATTTTCCTGTTGTGCGTTATAGAGAGCCTTTAAAAATGAGAACATAATATATACTTAATATTTATATAGCATACCATATTTAAATACTATAATATTAACACAAACTAAAAACACCAGGAGATTATTACAGTACAGATAACACTTTTTTTACCTAATTTGCATGGTCATTATTTTTTCTTTTACTTTATAGGCTGATTTAGCATAAATACTGTTTTAGCCAGCACAAGAGATTTCACTGTGTTAGGAGATCAGAGTCAAATATTGTAACTGGATTTTATTGTTCATTTGGTGAACAATAACGATTTTAGTTATTCATGCTGAGAGCAAAGTAATGAAATATTGTGCTTCAGGGCAGAGACCTGCAGCCTGTGCTCTGCTGCAGCCAGCAAGGGGCTCAGCTCAGTAGGTGCTGATGCCTCAGTGCCTTGGGTTAAGGAGAGTTGTTGATGATATGACAGACACAGGTGTCCTTGTTTAGAAGAGGGATAGGTTAGTGTTATTAAAACCCAACCAAATAAACGCTCAACAACAACAACAACAACAACCAAACAACAACCCCACCAAAAATAAAAAATCTAAACCTGTGTAGTGTTTAAAATTGATTGGTTACATTGTGGTGATTTTTTTCCTCCTTTTAAACAACAGGTACTTGCCATTGCTAAAGGACATTTTACTTGTACTAATGGATTAGAGATGTGCCATTCTTCCAGTTTTATACTCCTACAGTTTATGGCCAGTATTGAAATAGCAAGTTGAACATTTCCATAGTGATTTGCAAATGTTAAGAAATTAATTTTCCTGACAACTCTGTGGGGTGTGTGCAGATTTCAGCTCTTTATTTATAAAGGGGAAGATTCAGAGCAGTGTGACATATCCAAAAACAGGGAAGAAAGAGCATCTGATTCCAGATTTAAGACTTGTGTTGGATAGCTAGAACTGGCATAAGCTTCACTAATAAAATTTGCTAAAACCTGGGCAGAATGATGACTATGAAAGTGGTTTTCCTCACATGCAGGTTAGTCCGTGTGTGCTGATTGAAATTAGGTGCCATAATGTTCCCCAAGGAGTTGGTTTTCCTGAAATTAAAATTTCAGGAGTCTGAAATCATTTATGAATAGATGAGTACTGTTGATTTAAAGAAGTTGCAAGGAATCTTTCACTTTGTGTGATGCCTGCAGGCTAATATATTGCATTTTGAAAACAGCAGAGCATTTCATGTAGCATTTTGAAATGACATTTTGGAGTATCTTCTTTTGAAATTTCATTTTCCATTTCTTAAAAATCACAAACTAAAACTTTAAAATGTTCAGTAACCTCATCACTTATGCAATACTTTCCTATTTCAGATTAAACAGTGCATTGCAAGTTAACAGAAAATCATATTGGCCAGACTTTTGACTTATTCCCAAAAGGGATATTTCCCAGTTTGTCTAAGTCTAGTCACCAGACTGAGGAGTCTCATGCATTGTACTCTGGTGCTAGGACACGCAATGCCGAAAGTCCCTTGAGCAGCAGGCAGACCTTGGTTTGCAGGTTATTTATTTCATCTAAAGTGCTGCATATGCACTGAAGAGAAGGAAAACACGGGCTACATTTTGTAGTCCTGCCTTCTGCTAACCATATCTTTTTACAGTTTGGAGCATGTGTCTCACACCATTAGTCAGCTTTCTGAAGGAAACCCTATGAATCCCGCAGAAGATAAAACCACATGAATAAATTATACAGTAGAACTAGCATATGGATTTTCAGTATGCTAGCTGGCTCTTTGGCAAATGTTTGCAAAAACACTGTAGCCCTACATAGAAAGTGTAATGATGGTGGCTTCTTGTTAATGAAAGTGGAATTATGCTGCAGCACAGTTGTCACATACTGGTACATGCTAAAAATTTATACCTTGGCTATCCCATGGTTACATGTTCACATAACCCTATTGTCAGTAACTATGACTGAGTATATCTATTTTTAATGTGGAAGCCTACACAAAGCTTTTATTTTGTTGTGGTTTAAAAATTCAAGACCACCCCATTCTTGTTTCTCTTCTCAGAGCATGACGAATGTCTAACAAACCAGCACAACTGCGATGAAAACGCGCTCTGCTTCAACACCGTGGGGGGGCACAACTGCATCTGCAAGCCAGGTTACACGGGCAACGGTACCATCTGCAAAGGTAAG